>NC_068992.1:22266701-22267973 GCF_001194135.2 Octopus bimaculoides
GAAACCTATCTATCTATCTACCTATCTATCTATCTATCTATCTATCTATCTACCTATCTATCTATCTATCTATCTACCTATCTATCTATCTATCTATCTATCTATCTATCTATCTATCTATCTATCTATCTACCTATCTATCTATCTATCTATCTATCTATCTATCTATCTATCTATCTATCTATCTATTTACCTACCTAACTATCTAACTATACGTTGGCATTGCTATCGACCGGTGTGTTAAGATTCATTAAAACCCCACGGATGATTTTCTGACAGCTTCCAGTTCTAGATTTAACAGCTGATTGTCATTGTGACTATCTCATCTCACCTCGTATGTCAAGACTATTGTTTATCTCGGTTCCCTAACTACACACATCAATTAACACCTATTCCTCTGTCCAATACTCAAGACATTTTTGTACGTGTGTGCATGTGCGTGAGTGTGTGATGTGTGATGTGTGTGTGCTTGTGTGTGTTTCCTATATTTATATATATTTATGTTCATATATATTATATCTATGTGTCCATATATATATATATATATATATATATATATATATATATATATATATATATACATATATTTGTAAATCTAAGTATATAAATATATAGATGTGTATGCATATGCATACATCTTATATACATGGTGTATATACATATATGCACACACACACACACACACATATATATGCATATATCATACATATATATTTATATGTACATGTATAACACCCGTGTGAAAACACATTATATATATATACATATATACATATATATATATATATATATATATATATATATATATATATATATATATATATATATATATATATACAATACATATATGTATACATATATATATATATAAATATATGCATATATACATACATATACATATATATATATATATATTTGCACACGCACCCAGACACACACACGCATTCACACACATACATATATTTATATATACGTGCACATATGCATGTATGTGCGTGTGTGTCTTATTTTGCACATATAATTACTGATTTTCCCCGCAGATTTCCAGTTATTTGAGTGAAATATTTGATACTGTGGAAGAGACTGAATTCACTTTTAGAACCCATTAGACGGTTATTTCATACTTCACTGGCTAAATGTCAGAAATGTAACACTTTGGAAAACCAACCATTAAATAGGATAGCTGAACAAAAAATAAAATAAAATAAAATTACGCACGTTACACACACACACACACACACACACACACACACACACACACACACACACACA
>NC_068992.1:22268346-22271245 GCF_001194135.2 Octopus bimaculoides
TGTGAGTGTTTATTGAGCGAAAACACCTAAAGCTCCACGAGGCTCCGGCAGGGGATGGTGGCGAACCCTGCTGTACTCTTCCACCACAACTTTCTCTCATGCTTACTTCTTGTTTCTGTTGTGCCTGTGATTCAAAGGGTCAGCCTTGTCACACTGTGTCACGCTGAATATCCCCGAGAAATTCGTTAAGGGTACACGTGTCTGTGGAGTGCTCAGCCACTTGCACGTTAATTTGACGAGCAGGCTGTTCCGTTGATCGGATCAACTGGAACCCTCGACGTCGTAAGCGACGGAGTGCCAACAACAAAACCTATGGTAAAAAAACAACTTTTCAGGTCTCCAATTTTTTTTTTATATCAATAACTACACATGAAGGTGTGTGGCATAGTGGTTAGGGGTGTTTGGTTCCCGATCATAAGGTCGTGAGTTCCATACCCAGTGACCTGAGACATTTTACGATGCTCCAGTCTACTCAGCTGGCAAATATGAGTAGTACCTGATTTCGAAGGGCCAGCCATGTTACGTTCTGTGCTACGCTAAATCCCCCAGAGAACGACGTTAAAGAGTACGTGTGTTTGTGCAGTGCTCAGCCACTCGCACGTTAATTTCACGAATAGGCTGTTCTGTTGATCGGATCAATTGGAACTGTTGTCGTTGTAGCCGATGGAGTGTCAGATTTTTATGAGGCTGGTGAGCTGGCACAATCGTTATCACAGCCGGGCAAAAAATGCCTAGCGGCATTTCGTCCGTTCTTTTGTTCTGAGTTCAAATTCCACTGAGGTCAGTTTTGCCTTTCATTCGTTCGGAGTCGAGAAAATAAGTACAAGTGGAACCGCTAAGTTACGGGGCCCTAAACAAACGAACGCCGGTTGTCAAGCGGCGATGGGGAACAAACGCACGCGCACACACACACAGACACACACACACACACACACACACACACACACACACACACACACACACACACACACACACACACACACACACACACACACACACACACACACACACACACACACACGACAAGCTTCTTTCAGTTTCTGCCAACCAAATCCACTCAGAATGTTTTGGTCGGCCTGGGATATAGTAGGAGACACTTGCCCAATGTTCCACGCAGCGTGACTGAACCCGAAACCATGTGGTTGAGAAGCAAACTTACACAACCGCATCGTTTGTTTGGATAGATGCTAGTCCAGTGGCCTGCTACTCTGGAGTTTCCCCGACGAGTATTCGACTCTTCAGACAGCATAACATGGAATAGCGATTAATGACACCCAACACTCAAGACATATTCGGTTGACTAACTGTATACCACTAACCTAAGTTATGTTGCAGCTTTGGCGGGGCTCAGCAAGAAAAAAAAAGAAGGTAAAGCTGTTAAATGCGCAACCATGCACATACATATGCACATACACAAGCACTCACACAATGGCATTTCCCCACCCCGATTCATTCCGTAACTTGCTGTGAGGTAATTCGCACCCTGGTTATTTGACACTGCGGTTTAAAGCCTTCAGTTACTATTGTTATTGGAAGTCATTTCACTCAGCGAAAGTTGCCTCCTCATACGAAAGTCGCATCACCCTACGAAAATCGCCTCGCCCAACGAGAGTTGCCTCACACTCCGAGAGTTGCCTCACACTCCGAGAGTTGCCTCACACTCCGAGAGTTGCCTTACATGACACGAGTCGTCTTAACTTACGAGAGTCGTCTTAAGCTAGTGTCAACTCACTCGACAGGAGTCGCTTCATACTACAGCAGTGGCCTCAGACTAAGAGATTCACTTTACCATGTGATAGTTACCTCATATTACGCGAGTTGTCTCACATACGAAAGTCACCTCACACTATGAGTATCGTCTCACGTTACGATCGTCGCCTTACTCGACGAGATCGCTTCAGCTTACAAAAGCTCATTTTTCAATCGCCGCCTCATCCTACGAGAATCGCCTCACGTTACGATCGTCGCCTTACTCGTCGAAGTCGCTTCAGCTTACAAAAGCTCAAACCGAACTTCACCCATGTCATTCTCATCAATCTGGTAGAATCTACACATATTATGAGAAGGTGTCAGCTTTTCATTTTCCGATAAAATTAATGAGAAGACATAACTGTGTCACGATGATGAGTCGAATACTTATTCTTAATACGTTCGGTGAGATTCGAACGTAAATATGCTATCCGCTGTTAAGTTTCGTCACAGAAGAGCCTCTCATTTATGAACACACATTCGTCGTAAATGAGATGTTCCCCTGTGACGAAATACGACAGCGATTAGCATATTTCACGTTCGAATCTCTCCGAACGTATTAAGAACAATAAATATGCAAGCCATCGGTTTTGATTCTCGCCGTTCACTGTGCATATGACGATTTATATCTGCGACATTTTCTTGATTATCCCAACTCATGTATCTCAGATGAGATCAAACGATCTCATCACAACCATCATTCCAATACGTTACATTTACGTGCTTATAATAAGCAATTTCGAAGACATCTCACATCTCTCCATTTTTCTTTATCGACGTCCAGTCTCCTCCTCCCTTCCCCCTTATCGGTTTCATTTTGTATTCTCGTAACTCTTATAAAACTACCGCGACTATCACCCCACCGCCACCATTACAAGAACAACAACAAGAGCGGTAGAAACAGCTGCAACAGCAACAGCAGCGACAATACAGGCACCACAAGGACGACCACCGCCACAGCCGGGCTATGACTACCACGACAACGATGACGACGGTGATACTGTCCAACACTACAACCACCACCACCACCACCACCACCACCACCAATACCATAAAAACTCCACGAACACCGTCTATGCAATGTAACTCCACGAACGACGACCACCACAACCTATCTATCTATCTATCTATCTATCTATCTATCTATCTA
>NC_068992.1:22275244-22276000 GCF_001194135.2 Octopus bimaculoides
GTGTGTGTGTGTGTGTGTGTGTGTGTGTGTGTGTGTGTGTGTGTGTGTGTGTGCGTGTGAAGCTGAGTCTGTGTGAGTTACTTTTACCTCTCCGATTCATGAATCCTTTACACTCGTCTATGTTAAAAATAAACACGAGTAATATCTTCGCTGTGACTCAGTTTTGCAGAATAAAATATTCTCCTACATTTATTTAACCGTGTGAAATACTTTCAGAGAATTATGTTAACACGTTGATGACATGCATACAAACGTGCATACACACAAGCATACACATGTAAGTATACACGCACACACGCACACACGCACACAAACATACACACACAGACATACATAGTTACACCCACATATATACATACACATATTCTCTGTACCTCATTCACTCTATATATGAACACATATATCTATGTTTGTGTGTACATAAGTAAGTGTGTGCTCTTGCGCCTGCGCGTGTGCTTTTGTGACTAACTAACTAACTAACTAACTAACTATCTATCTATCTATTTATCTATCTATCTATCTATCTATCTATCTATCTATCTATCTATCTATCTATCTATCTAAATATAAGATCAGGGATCGAGGTGTAGGAAGAAAGTTAGCTTCACGCAATCCGTAGTAAATAAAAAACTACTTTCAGGGACAATAGTGTTCTATTGAGACAGAAAGTTGTGGATTTTTTCGTATATATATATCTGTTTCAACATCTGTTTCAACACACGATTTCACATAAAAAATCTTGCAAAACAAATATAT
>NC_068992.1:22276258-22277616 GCF_001194135.2 Octopus bimaculoides
GTGTGTGCGTGTTCGCGCGCGCGTTTGTATGTGTGTGTGTATGTGTTTTTGTGTCCGTGTTTGTCCGCCCAACATCGCTTGACAACCGATGCTAGTGTGTTTACATCCTCGTAACTTAGCGGTTCGTCAAAAGAGACCGATAGAATAAGTACTAGGCTTCCAAAGAATAAGTCCTGGGGTCGATTTGCTCGACTGAAACAGGTAAAAGAGTAAAAGAGTATCGAAGTACGATAATCTGAACAAGTTTTTTTCATATTTCACGGTAGGCAACTGCGTGAGTGAATACGAATACATGAGTTAAGGAATGGAGTGGATAACACCCGGGCTACGTATTTTTCATAGCGAGCGGAGCTTCAGAAGTGGTGAATATTCAATCGAAGTATATATTGCAGGGTAACCTTCAGGCCAAGAAAATCTTAAGTCGAAGCTTACATTGTCGAAGCTTATATGGAAAAATCAACGCATGGAAGAATCAACCAGAATGTCACTCTGGTTGAATCTTCCATGTGTTAACATGTACCTCCTTGCGACAATGTAAGCTTTCATTTAATCAAGATATCCTTGGCCTGAAGGATATCCTGTGGTATACACCTCGATTGGATATTTAGTATTTCTGAGGTTCACTCGCTATGAAACGTATATAGCCCCTATGTTATCTAACACCATTCCTTAACTCATGTACACACACACACACACACACACACACACACACACTCATGTACACAAAGTAAGAAATGGCAGAAATATTGTGAGAAAGTGGAGAGAGAGCGAGAGGTATCTGTATGCGGGAGTGCGATAGGTTGATGACGAGGAAAAGTCTGCTCGTTCGTGAGTGCAAAATAATTTAAATTCATAATTTGAAAATTACGTAAGTTGGAGGGAAACTAAGACAGAAGAAATTACTTTAGATAATTATCCTGTGAACAACCGCAATTAATTTTGTCCACACACTCATTAAATACGCGCACCCGTTTAATCAGGTGACTGTGTGAGTGGGTGTTTCTATGTACATGTTTTTGTTGTTGGCACTCCGTCGCTTACGACGTCGAGGGTTCCAGTTGATCCGATCAACGGAACAGCCTGCTCGTGAAATTAACGTGCAAGTGGCTGAGCACTTCACAGACACGTGTACCCTTAACGTAGTTCTCGGGGATATTCAGCGTGACACAGTGTGACAAGGCTGGCTCTTTGAAATACAGGTACAACAGAAACAGGAAGAAAGAGTGAGAGAAAGTTGTGGTGAAAGAGTACAGCAGGGTTCGCCAGCATCCCCTGCCGGAGCCTCGTGGAGCTTTAAGTGTTTTCGCTCAATAAACGCTCACAACGCCCAGTCTGGGAATCGAAACCGCGATCCTATG
>NC_068992.1:22278392-22279217 GCF_001194135.2 Octopus bimaculoides
TATATATATATATATATATATATATATATATATATACATACATACACACAAACACATATGCACATATACGTATATATATATGTATGTATGTATGAATTTATGAATATGAATGCACACAAATATCAAGCCAGTTTTATCGTTCGACTTCAAGAAGATACAAAATAATAGTATTTTCTAAGAAAGTGATATATTAATAATAAAATTGACATTAACAATAATAACAGTAATAATAGCAACAACACCAACAAAAAACAATAACAAGAACAACAGCAATATCAACAGTAGCAGACAATAACTTTGCAAAGAAAAAAGAAACAATCTCAAAGAAGAAATTACTTTATAAAGATATTTGTTACTGAAAGTAATTCGTGTAAAATATTATAAAATTGTGCTTAGGAGAAGAATACTATTATCGTACTATCTATACTTAACACTCAGTCTCGGCTCACATACACACACACACAGACAGACATTCTCGTGAATATATGAATAAAAGACACATACAGTCGCCACCCAACATAAATAGCACATACATGAACACGCACGCGCACACACACATACATGATAGGTCTGTCTGGGAAACTTTATCTTGATATTGCGTATGCATAATGTTATGTGCAACACGCACATGTAGTTGGTTATGTAAATATATATATACATCCTTGTTTGTTTGTGCATACTCCTTGTTATATATATGTGTACGTACGTGCGTGCTTCAATGTGTATTCATTTCCTATTTAGATGTACATATACATACACACATTACATACACGCAAATGTACATGTGTGTGAGTGTGTGTATGTATGTATTATATATATATATAT
>NC_068992.1:22280297-22281068 GCF_001194135.2 Octopus bimaculoides
ATATATATGCGTGCGTGTGTGTGTGTGTGTGTGTGTGTGCGTGTGTGCAAGTTCACGTAAACGTCAGCAACTCAACATGGCTGTATGTGTCTCTGTGTGTGTGGGTAAATGGATATGTAAGCAAACAGTTGGATAGATAGACTGGTATATAGGTAATACGAACAGACAAGCACACACACACACACACACACACACACACACACACACACATACATACACAAATGAAGACTGAAATGCACGATCATATATACACACGCACACTTCATACATGCGCACTTCACACACATACAAGAAGACACGTGAAAACACGCATCCATACATAACAGGAGCACTTTCATACTCACAGAAACCCATACACATAAACACACTCAAACACCCACACACAAGGAGATAGAGGTACACATTGAAATACACACACGCATATAAACACACACACGCATACAAACACATGAATATGCAGAATACATATATACACACAAGCGTACACACATGCATACGTACATATATGCATACACAAATACATGCATACACATACACAGATAATACATACACACATGCATATATTTCATAGGTAAATTCAAGCAAGGACATTTCATTTATTTCATGAAAGATAAAGAGGAATACAATTAAACATATTATGCCTGGATGAAAGTTGTACCGAATTCAAGAAAAGATTGCGTAAAACGTGATGTAAGGGATAAAAAAAAGTAAAAATAATCTCTATTGTTTATATATATATATATATATATATATATATATATATATATATAT
>NC_068992.1:22281078-22284570 GCF_001194135.2 Octopus bimaculoides
ACACACACGCGCGCACACACACACACACACACACACACACACACACACACACACACACATACACACACATATGTATATATGTATATATATATATATGCATATATATATATATAAATGTATACATATGAATATATATATATGTGTATATATACATATATTTATATATGTGTATAAATATATATATATGTATATATATATATGTATACATATATGTGTATATATATGTACATATATACATATATATATGTGTATATATGTATATATGTGCATATATATAGGTATATATATATATAAATATGTCTGTGTATATACATGTATATGTACACATGTAAGTACATATGTCTATATATGTCTACGTGTGTCTATATACGCACAGTATATCAATCGATGAATACATATATATTATATACATACACATAAATAGGTTGATGTGCGTTTGAATTTACGAGTGAAAACGTGAACATTAGAAATCAGTGTTTGAAGTTCCGGCTTCAAAACATTTCGAGAAAATAAAAATTGCCACACATAGCTACGATCCTCTCGTACACACTCATATCCCAAACACTCGCGAATACACATATGTTTAAATATCGCATTGTTTTGGGAGTTCAAATCTGTTTTCAACTTCATATAACACAGATGTTCGAACAGAGCTCACAAACCAACTTTAAATACAACACATCAAATGAATTGAAAATGAGATTGAAGTTTCAATGATTCAAGTGCAATAGTCTGTCTTCTCTCCACCAAGAGGGGAAAAAAACAAAAAAACAAACTACAGCAAAACAAAAAAATCACGAAGTTTATACAAACCACGTTTACATACGTACACATACATGCAAACATACATACATACATACATACATACATACATACATAGTGCGTACATGCATACATACACATACAAGCTCGTAGATGTAGTTAGCATTGCTATTGTTTTTAGGTTCTGCATTACTTGAGACGGTGGGCAAAAATGAGAGGGGTTCTCTCAACTGAAGCAACGTATGCTATGGTTACTATACATACATACACACATACATACATACATACATCATACATACATACATACATACATATATACATACATACATACATACATACATACATACACATATACAAACATACATACATGCATATATATGTATATGTGTATATGGGTGTATTGTGTGTTGCTTTCTGTGTGTATGTGTGTGTGTGTGTGTGTGTGTGTGTAGGCGCGTGGCTTAGTGGTTAGGATGTTGGAGTCATGATTGTAAGATTGTGGTTTCGATTCCTGTACTAGGCAATATATTGTTCCTTGAGCAAAACACTTCAGTTCACTTTGCTCCAGTCCAATCAGCTGGAAAAAATGAGTAATTCTCTGATGGACCCGCGTCCCTTTCAGGGGAAAATATATACTCCACAGAAACCGAGAAACCGGCACTATGAGTCTATGTGCCCAAGAAGTATCTTTATCCTTTATCCTTGATATATACGTACACACATACAATTACAAAATCCAAGTAAGTGCTTAAACCTTGAAACGTATGGGAATCCCAACTGGGTTTTTTTGTCTTAGTCTGAAGCAGGTAACATTTCCTGAATGGTTTGGTCAAGTATCTATTGCTAAGATCTCGCAGCTCTGAAGCAATATATAATACAATATACAGATCATATCAAGTATGGGAACACGTGGTGTCGCAGTGCGTTGCTGCATTTACTATTTGTCGTTATATTCCCAGGTCCTCCTGGGCGAACCATCGAGCAGAGCAGAGTCCCAGTTATTCCTCATCTCCGTGAGATGCTTCCTCATTTGCTGTGACCATGTGATATGTGGTCGACCAACACAAGCTCTCAACTTAGTCGGATCCTCAGTGAAAAGAACACAGCAGGGACTAACTCTAAAAATCGAACAACACGGCCGAACAGTCTGAGCTGGTTCTCCCGAATCATACGAGTAACAAGACGCATAAAGATGTTTATTGGATATGAAATCCGACCAATGGTATCCCCTAATCCTACGAAACGTCCTGGTACTTAGATTTTGCTGACTAACCAGTTATTGTTTCTGAGTGTCTGGATGTCTTAATGAGCGCTCACCTGGGTGAGGAGGTGGAAACATTTGGCCTTAGAGTATCTTGGAGTCAAGACAAAGATCCAGCCCTTCGCTGGCTTCTTGGAGGACGTTACCCTGTTTGCCTCTGTTGCGGGTGAGAAGGTCGAAGTTGTTGATCGTTTCATTTATTTCCGCAATGAGATTCATAAGAGCATGACATGTGAGTCTGAATTCCTGAAAAGACTTAGACGAACTGGTGCACGTGTAGACTCATTGAAAGAGGGTGTTTGGCGCTACCAATATCCGAGCAACAGGACAAAGGTCAGGTCTTTAGGTTTCAGATCCTTCCTGACCTGCTCTATTGTCGTGAAACTTCGACACTATTCGGGGCTCTTAGGCGCTGTCTGATCTCATTTAGTACAAAAAGAAAACACTATACAATAATGTATGTCATTCAGAAACATAAACAATACACTAACGGCTGAGCTTAAAATCATTCTCTAAAAGAAGTATTTTGTCATCTTAGCCTCACATCTATTTACTATCATAAGCACACACGGAAACACTCACCCACACGCAGGTATACACCCACAGAGTACATACATAAAACATACGTACATAGATGCATACATACACATATACATACATGCATATATACATACATACACACACATACATACATACATACATAAAACATACGTACATAGATGCATACATACACATATACATACATGCATATACACATACATACACACACATACATACATACATACATACATACATACATACATAGACACATACATAAAAATAGCAAGTCAGAAAAAAAATGCTGAGCGGCAATTCCTCTGTCTCCTTATATTTTCAGTTCAAATTCCGTTGAGGTCGACATTGCCTTGAATCCTTCAAGGGTAGAAAAAATAAATACCAGTAATATACTATGATCGATCTGATCGACTTATCTCTTATCCTAAAATTACTGGCCTTGTGCTAATATTGGAACCATATACACATACATGATTCGCAAATACTTATACACAGACCCAAGCATATTTACACACATTCATGCGTATACATCCATACGCGCATACTCACCGACAAAACACATACACATATGTCTGTGAATTCCCGTGCTGTGATACAAACACACGCCCATTTATACATAGGCGAGTTTATATTTATATGTACGTTTTGTCGTTCCTTTGTCATTACTGTGTAATTTCAACGTTGCTGATTGGCTATTTCCGTAGTTTGAAAGGAGAATAACACATTGAAGAATTCATGTTTGACTTGCAGAGTAGCTCTAATGACAGGCAAACTATATTAAATAAATCCGTTTCTATTCCTGAATCCATTGCTGGAGTGAATGCGAGACAATTGTCTACATGGGACAGTATAAACGACAATAAGAATTAGATTTATCATTTTAAATATATATATATGTATATATATATATATAT
>NC_068992.1:22285461-22286420 GCF_001194135.2 Octopus bimaculoides
AGTAATAGCATAAGAGTATCAAGGCCTCAATACTTCATTAAACTTTATGGTTCTGCAAAGGTGCTTGCGACAACACCAACACCACAACCAGCGTCTAAATATGTTTTCACATATGTTACAATACTACATGAAAAAAAAAAAACAATGGCAAAGCAAAAACGAAAAAAGAAAGAAAATTGCAAGAACTACGTTTCAAAGGAAAAGAGAAAACAAAAAGAAAAAATGAAATATGATAATGCAGTGTATACGTAGGTACGGTTGTCTGGTAAGAATTTTGGTTCCTAGCCTCAAAGTTTCGGGTTCAATGCCACTGCGTGGTACCTTAGGCAAGTGTCTTTTATAATAGCCCCTTACCGACCAATGCTGTGAGTTTGGTAGCGGGGACCTCAAAGGAACCCGTTCTATACTTACTTACATACGCACACATATACATAGATATAAATATACATATACATACGCACACATACACATATATATGCATATACATAGACATAACACACACACATGCACACGCACACACACACACATATATATCTTTAAAAATTTTATGCACAAAGAGGAGACCATTGATAGGACTGATAACATGCTAAAAACACCAATTAAAATCCAAACCACGAGAAAGAGAATTCATTAGGCACACCAATTGCAACACTAGAGCGAACAAAAAATGAATTAGTTAAACCCAAGCTCGAATTTCAATGTTAATTGGCAAATAAACTAATTTGGAATCTTTAGCTCGTCAGCGGAATCTCTAACTAATGAATAATTATGTAGTTGCAAATACGTACCGAAAACACGTGCGCAAGACAGCTACATCTTTATCCGTTTAAGAGTTCGAACATAGAGTGTGAGCGTAAATATATAGTCCAGCATGTAAATAAAGAAATTTAAAGCTGTAATATATATATATATATGTGTGTGTGCGTGTGTGTGTTTGTGTGTATGTGCGTGTATATATA
>NC_068992.1:22286430-22289818 GCF_001194135.2 Octopus bimaculoides
ATATATGTGTGTGTGTGCGTGTGTGTGTTTGTGTGTATGTGCGTGTATATATATATATATATATATATATATACATACACATGAGTGTGTGTGTATGTATGTGTGAGCGTATGCTTGCGTTTGGTCCCCTGCCACTTGAACCCCGGGGTTGGTTTGTGTACATTCCCATAACTTAGCAGTTCTGCAAAACAGACCGATAGAATAAGTATCAGACTTAACAAATAAGCCCTAGGGGAGGGACGATTTGTTCGATTAAACCCTTTAGGGAGATACTCTAGCATGGCTGCACTCCAATGAGTGAAACAAGTAAAATATTTAAAAAAAAAAGATAAACGATTAATGATTGACAAATGAAGATATAATGCTTATAGCTGGTACATAATCGATCATCAATCTTATCTGTTATGTTTGATTTCGGAGTAGATAACAGCAACGACAATGAGGTACACTTTAGATGATACAATGCTGCATATAGTACGTCTGAATTAAAGATGGAATAGTTAGGTTTCTAATGTATTTGATGAAATTCTCCGTTAGGGCTGCCCTGTAATGAAAGAACAACCTGTTTATTGCTATACTGTCTAGCGAGTTGAGAAAACATCCACTAGAATTCTCTTCTATTATCAAAATACAAAGAGAAGAGAAGCGATAGATAGCTACATACGCGTCCAATTGGTTTTAGAGAAAGAAGTGAGTATCGATGGTAGTGTAAATTCTACGATATCCCTGTCATTTTTTATGGACATTATCCTTATAAATAATCCTTTCTACTACAGGAAGAAGGCTAAAAATGTAATGCTGGTGGTAAGGGCTAGTCGATTACATTCATCTCAGTATTCAACTAGTACTTATTTTATCGATCTCAAAAGGATGAAAAGCAAAGTCAACCTCGCCAGAGTTTGAACTCAGAACGTAAAGGCCGACGAAGTGCCGCTATGCATTTTGTCCGGCGTGCTAGCAATTCTGCCAGCTCGCAGCCATATACGGAGGACATTCGTTGATGAAATGAAGCTGAATTGAATGACAAAGACGCAACAAAAATAGACGCTGGTTTGTTGGATATGATTGTAGCAGAGTAATTAATATCAGTGGCTTTATTCAGTTCTAGAACAGTTGACATGCTTCAAGTTCGATCATCATTGACTGGCATTCAATGGTGTCAAGCGCACTGCCCGAGATGGTGTTTTCTGTGGAGTGGAGCTTGGAGTATTTGCTTTATCTACCTTTTTATCTGCTTGTTTTTGTCTTGAATGTTCTCACCTGGTACGATTATCGATGGTGCTATCTTGCTCAGAGTTGAGCCAATGGCTCTCTTTGTCATCTCATACAGTCCGTAGATGTCACCTGTGTCAAATGCAGATTGAATACCTATGTAAAGTTGTACTCAATAGTGCACAGCGTCCAGCTATTTTCTAGGCCTTGTTTCTAGCTGTTTTTACTGTGTAGTCATGCTTCTATCTTACTGCCTGACAACCGGTGTAGGTTTGTCTGCATGCCTATGACTTAACAGTTCGGTAAAAATTAGTCGAAAAATACCAGGTTAAAATAAGTATTGGGTACTGCGGTCCAGGTCATCGAACAAAATCCGAAAACTTCAACGGGCGCCCTAGCATGGCTATTGTTTCAAATGAAGGAAACAACTAAAGCATAAAAGGATAAACGAATAAAGAATGTACAAATCTGTAGAACATGCAGTCTACGCAGTCGCAGTCTCACAATATCCTACAAAATATCAATTTAATGAAGTAAATGTATTCTTCCGTACCACGCACATATAAATATACATATATCAGTAGACACACACAAGCACGCATATACACAGGTACAGACACACACAAGCACATACGCATACACAGGTATACAATATAAGAAGACTCTCTATCTCACTATATATATATATATATATATATATATATATATATATATATATATATATACATACATACATGCACGTATATATATATATACAAATATATGTGTATATGTATATTTATACATATATATTCATATACATGTACACACACATTCATCGATATATATGTATGTGTATGGGTGTGTGTGTGTGTATGTGCATGTGTATACGTGTGAATAATAGATTTGATGTCTGTTTAGGCTGTTTTCAAATCGTATGTCTTAATTTCTCAATCTTACATTTTACAAGAAGAATTATTGTATCCTGACTGCAGAAATCTTATTTAAGAAAAAAAAAAAAAATACCTACTCTTTCCGCAGCAAACACGGAAGACGTTACAACACATTGTCCAAGTATATTTGAAGCTTGAAAAAGAACACAATTTACGAAACTATAAACATAAACCTGTCCATTGTAGAAACTACAACACCTTATATTAATGGCAGGAGAAGATAAATAGACAATGGAGATGTTTTTCAAGTCTTTAGTTTATCAAATTTTTCCGGCTGGCCGAGAAGAATATTTTCATTCAAACTTTAGTTTCTTAGCAAGAGATAAGAGGTGATATTGATGTTCGGTCGCGAGAACATACAGCTCTTAAAAGAATTCTTTCCAACTAAAGATTGGCTAGAATCCCACTCGTAGCAGGAAGTAGCGGCGTCAGCTCCTCTTCCGACAAAAAAAATTGAATTATAGAAATCAGATACTCAGCCAATTCAACTATACAAACCAATATGGGAGCTTCTTCGTTGTTCCTTGTCCGCTTGTTCAAATGCCTGACACGCATTTCCTCAAAAAGCTGTTTTACAGCGAGGTGGACAGAAAAAAAGTGCTTCAAGGATACATTCAAAGCATAACTGAAGAGCTTTCCCGGCACCTGAAAAACACAAGTACAAGACCGCTAAGCTCAGCAAAGCTGCACTCACAGAGGTGCCACCTTCTACAAACAAAATAAGATTGTAGGGGCACAATGAAAAACGCAAACTGCACAAGAGCAGACCTAATTCCTTACGTTAAGTCCCAGCAGACAACGTGTGCCCGACTTGCAGCAGAGCCTTCCAAGCATGCATCGGACAGATTGAACTCAACTGGACACACTGTACCCCATTTTTTCCATGTGATGTCCTTGGTCAACGTCGACAACCATGGACGAACTAAGGATAATATTGACCAGCTAGAAAAAGTAGACATAAGCATTTTGCCCCAAAATTCAGCCCATTGTCTGATAGACCTGGCTCATAACCCATCTTTTATAAGGAAACATCATATATACGAGTTCTGTGCCTGTTTGAAAAAAAAAAAAGCGCAACTCGGATTTCATACCATTTGGCTTGAAGAAACTTAAACTAAAGACAGGGACAAGTTTTAGCTTCAAATATATAACTAAATAAGAACATTAACATATATTAGTAAATAAATATATGAAATCACCTCCTAATATAATAATGAGCGTAGTGTTTATATATATATATATAT
>NC_068992.1:22289932-22292236 GCF_001194135.2 Octopus bimaculoides
ATATATATGTCAAAAATCACAGAGTAGGAGTAGGACGGAGAAGGAGAAAGAGTACTATAAGTGAAGGGAGAGGCGAGAAAATAGTAACTCAGTGAAGGACAAGTAGTGAGAGTAATAGCCCTGACTGAGAGAGAGAGTGAGAGAAAGTAATAGCAACAAGAGCACTCAGTAAGCGCAGACCTCCCCAAGGCCACACCAACATCGTCTCAACGATTAACCAGAGATGATTTTTAAAATGTGAATATCTGAAATAAATTCCACTGTCCTCACAAACGAGAATACTAAAAATGAACCCGACTGCTCCCACAAATTAAGTAAAGATAAAAAAAAAACGAAAAATAAAACAGAACCCTTGCCCGATACCCGATCGATCCCAAAATCTAATCAGTTCGTGCCAGTCACGAGGCCAAACATCCCTGAGAGTTTCATCCAAATCCATCCAGCAGTTCTTGAGGTATCTTGTATACGGACAAACAAACAAACTAACCCGACTGAAAACAACACCTTTGCCTTCACAAAGGCGGAGATAATGTGAGAAAGGAAGTGGCAAAGAGCCTGTCGTGTATCTTCTGTTTTTCTCCGTCACAACATATGAATGAGAAAGGAAGGGGTGAAAGAGAATCAGCGTTTCAACTCTGAGTTTTATGCGTGTGTATGTAAAAGAGAGGTATGTGAATGTTTGTGTGTGTGCGCGCGCGCGTGTGCAATGGAAATGGGAAGGTGAATGGTCAACGCTGAAAAGAAAAATCAAACAGCATTTCAACTCTGTTTGAATAAATGTGCATATGAGTTTGCGTGTACAAAGGAAGTATGTGAATGTTTGTATCTGATTATTATATGCCTTATTTAATACCTTATTCATATATATAAAAAAAAACTATAATTAACCGTCATTTTTGACGGCACAGGGTCAGCTAGTCTATATATAAATTTTGAGTACTTCTTTCTATTATTTGTATACTCAAACAGCTTATTATTAAGCTGTCTTTGTATATTTGCCGCCTGTATGTATGATTTGATAACACATTTTATTCTAGACGTAGTTGAAATCAATCGCTGATACAAGAAATATTTCACCAACTACAGTTCAGTAGACTACATCACCTCACGCCACTCCACGCCACACCACTCTCCACTCCACTTCTTAACACACTGCTCCGCACTACAAAGTGTACCATAAACAGGCAG
Organism: Octopus bimaculoides; assembly: GCF_001194135.2. Lineage (NCBI taxonomy): Eukaryota > Metazoa > Mollusca > Cephalopoda > Octopoda > Octopodidae > Octopus > Octopus bimaculoides. The sequence goes on from NC_068992.1 coordinate 22,291,121, forward strand.
ACAGACATACAGACCGAGAGACGGACAGACAGACTCACACACACACACACACATACACACACACACACATATATATATATATATATATATATATATATATATATACGCACATACATACATACGTACGTACGTACATACGGCATTTAAAATAACATAAAGAACAACGCAATGATATGGCAAGTAATAACCAGAAGATTGTCTTATACTGAAGTAACTAAAAGGTAAACAGCTTAAGATAGATAATATATCAATCAACAGAACAGAAAACATAACAAACACGAAAAAAAAACCCAAAAAACAAAAACAACAAACATACAAAAAGGACAAAAAATACAGAAAAAAACAAAACAGAACTCATAATAAAATGAAAAGAGTTAACAAAAAAAGGAGGCAACAACGAAAATATCCATCAGATCAATAGTCAATTTTGTGCCATGGTTTGGCTGAGAAAGGGGGTGAGTTGTAATGGTATTGGAAGCAGTATTATGTCGCTACTTCATATTGTTGTTGTAGTTTATGTTGTAGTTGTTGGTGTGTTACTGTTGCCTGCGTTTCTTTTATCATATTTGTTGAATAATATTGATTGGCAGACGTACATTTTTTTCTGAAGTGCTGTGTAGTTTTTCTATGATTTTACGTAGGTCTAAGTGTATGAATTTAGCTCAACATCCATCAATACCTACATCTTTCACCATCTATCTATCTGTCTATACATAATAGCATATCCCATACATGCCTATATATGTATATATACATATATACGTATATATATATATATATATATATGTGTGTGTGTGTGTGCGTGTATTATGTATATACATACACAAACATGTTCATGCATACATATGCATACATAATATATACATATATATACATACATACAAATATATATAAATAACTGCACACACACATACATATATATGTATATATATTACTAATTAAAATCAGATCTTGTAATGTAAACATTAACACAGTATATATTACATGTACACAGCGTATGTATTTTGTTTAAACACACATTTGCTGTGGGGTAGCATCCAAGGAAAGCACCCTATACGATGTTACAACTCCCTATATGAGTGTTAAAGAACACTGTATAATATATATATATATATA
>NC_068992.1:22292672-22294451 GCF_001194135.2 Octopus bimaculoides
ATATATATATATATATATATATATATATACAGGTCGCCGTCGACTTATGACCACATTTGGTTTCGTTTGACTGGTCATAAGTCGATTTGGACGTAAGTCGCCCTGTAGGCCTACATAGTTTTGTTTTATATTTTTACGTTCTTAAGGTACATTCTCAGGTAAAAGTGACGCGGCATTCTGTATTATACTACAAGAGTGTTATTTGCTCGGAGTCTCAAGCATGCGTCTAATAAACAAATACGAGGTTGTCTCGATGTCTCTGCGATAGGATGTTCATGCAACACTTGGGATAACCACAGTAGCGATCGAAAACCAAACCATTTGTCAGCTGACGTCATCCATAGATGGGTTAATTTCTAAGAAATTAAACCCATTAAATTTTGATTTTGGATTTGGTTTGGAAGATTCTTTATGCGAGTTCGTGTGTTGAAGCATATTCTGTTGTGTCCGGGGAGTCATTTGGAAAATAAAAATAGAAATAAGGAATAAGTGGAAATTTTACCAAGGCACAAAAAGAAAATGACTCTCCCCAGGCACAACAAAACCCATTAGATTTCAACTGGACTATCTATTATTGCTGCCTGGAAGTGGTACGCCAATCGTCGTAAAGCCGAGCGGTCGTAAGTCGGATAGGTCATAAGGCGGAGAGGTTGTTAGTCGACGACGACCTGTATACACACACACACACGCACGCACGCACGCACGCACACGCACACACACACACACACACACACACACACACACACACACACACAGACATGTATGTGTCAATCTGTCTATCCTTACTGTCTGTATGACTTTTTAGAAACAAATGGATATGTCACTTATATACCATAGAAACCGGGTAACAAGCTCAGTATATCTAAGGATTCGAGGCAGTAATCTCCAATACATTATTTGACATTTTTCCATGCTATTCTATTACTTTACTTGACAATAAAACCACCCACAAAGCAAAGAACAATTTGTAATTGAACTACTATATGAGGGGGTGCTGAAAAGTTTCCGGCTTTGAATAAAAGAAATACAAGAGTGTCACTTAATTATGATTTTATCCATCATATTCCCCTTTCAGATTCACACACTTATTTCAAGGTTTCTTCAGTTTTTCCCAGCTCTATAAAAAAACACGGAAGGTTCGGACTCGAACCAGGCTTTTCGCGATAACCTTAAATCTAGGAACTTTTCCAGCACCCCGCTCAAATATATAGAATGTCCTCCAAATTCCAGGATTAGTGAAAAAAGCCATATTAAAATCATCGTGCTATAGAAAAATGAAGAATGAAAAAATAAAAAAAGAACAGGAATTTTGGCTACAAAGTTAATCATCAGAAAGTAACACCAATTTCTAGGTTGTTGGGAAAAAGCAATCCCTAAAAAGACAGAAAAGAAATAAGAAGCAAACAGAATGTGCATATTGGTCGAAAATTTAAAGAGCGGTGATAATAAATGAGAAACGACACAAAAGGCTCCCGTGATTCGTTCTATGATTGAAAAACCAATAACAATTGACACTCCAAATGATTTAAGTCAGGAGATACAGCTGAGAACGTTTTGAAATGTCGATAAACGTAAGATATCTATTGATGAAATAGAAACAACCTAATGTTAAATGGCGAAAATATGATAAAAAATAAGAGCAAACCCTTGATATAAAAGTAAGGAAAAAGGAAAATTGGAGCAGAATCGTGATTGCAAAAAAAGATGCTACCTCCAACTCATCATTTATAATCATAAGTACATAAAAGCGCACGCGCATACACTCACTCACATGCAGGT
>NC_068992.1:22294738-22302035 GCF_001194135.2 Octopus bimaculoides
TATATATATGTATATATATATATATATATATATACATATATATACATATAGATATATATATGTAAGCATATATGTATATATGTATATATATATATGCATATATATATATATATGTATACATATGTTTATATATGTATATATATATACGTATGTATTTATATGTAAGTATATGTCTATAAATATATATGTATATATGTGTATATATATGTATGTATGTGAATATATATATGTATGTATGTGTATATATATCTATATGTATATATGTATACACACACACACACATACACACACACACACAGGTGTGTCACGCTTCAGGTTCCATAAGAAGTCAACCAGCATAGTTGGTTCATTACTCACATCTCCTGCTTTCTCTGGGAAGAAGGACAGATGAGAATGAAGAAAGGGTATCTTCAGTGACATATTGAATCCAAGATCTTGGTAGCACTTGATTAAGCTCTCCACTATACTCTCTCGCTGGGCCACTTAGTGCTTTCCCAGAAGTCCTTTGCATACATCTTTGAATGCATGCCGGGCCGCAACCTCAGTTTCATCCACTGTCGCCTCGAAGTCCTCATCAGCTCTAAGTTGACGGGATATGTCCTCTTTAATCTTGCTATCAGTTAATTTAGAGAAGATCGCCTTCGGATACTGGAAACATGGCTTGTTGTGTTGCAGTGCTTTGGTAAATTGTTTCATTAGGTCTAGCTTTATATGCAGTGGTGTCGAAACGATTTTCTCCTTCTTAACTACAGGCTCATGATTTACACTATGGCATCCAGGCGTCATAGTTTCCCCGAGATGGACATTCTGAGCGTACATAATGTTCTGATCCCACCCTGCTGTCCCACTCGCAAAGGAAGCACATAAACTTGGTGTATCCAGTTTGTAACCCATTAAGTAGGGCTACTACTTTCAAGTCCGCTCAAATTATCCACTTATACTCCTTGTAACGTATGCGGTGTTGAATAAAAGCGAGGTTCTCATATGTCTCTTAAAATGAGCGAGTGAACAATTGGAACTGAAGGCATGGTGTTCCTAATGTGCAACAGAACCGCTTTTATGCTGTAAAGGGATGCATCTATGAATAACCTCTATTTATTTGGTTCATAGGTCAGCTCAAATGCATTGAATAGGTTTCTGATATCATTACAATAAGTCAAGTTGTTTTCCAAAGTGAAGAATTGCTGTAGATCCAATCACAAGTCTTGGTCGGCCCGAGGTTTTAGTAGAAGATATTTGCCCAAGGTACTATGCAGTGAGACTGAACCCGGAACCATCTGGTTGTGGGGCAAACTTCCAACCACACGGCCACACCTGTGCCTATGTACTAGATATTTCCATATATCATCTGTATGTCAATACATTATGCTCAGCCGGCCCAAGACTGTCCAATATGGGCACCTCTATGCGGTCGGTGGACGTGCAAGAAATAACAACAAATTTTTCTTCAAACAAAGCATTATCCACTGAAAACAAGAGGAGAAATTGGTCATTATATTTCAGATATGCTAATAGACTCGACAGGAATTCTTTGATTACCAGTTTGTTCTATATGAACTAACTAGAAGTGAAGCTGCAAGTACAACAACAACAACACTAAACCACATCTTCATCATCATCGTCATCATCATCATCATCATCATCATCATCATCATCAGCGGCAGCAGCAGCAGCAGCAGCAGCAGCAACAACAACAACAACAACAACAATAACATTTTAAGGGATTGTATCGTTTTCCACATTGAATTCATAAAGTGATATCAGATTGTTAGTGTCTGCTATGCTATCGGCTCGTTTGTGCATTGATTCGCAGTAGTTTGGTGTTTTCTAATGTAATATATGGTATTGCTATTATTAGGCGTTGGTATAGACTGGACTAGCATTGAAGTGTTACTAATTTGGTAGTGATTTGAATAGCGTTGAAGTGACAATATGCAGAGGGAGAGAGAAAGAAAGAAAGATAGAGAGAGGTTGAGAGGGAGAGAGGGAGAGAAGGTCTATATGGTTAGTGTCTGGAATGGCATAGTGTTATCGATATCTAAAATGGTATTAGATTGTATCAACTCGTCCCAGCAATTACACAGACAGTCACTGGACTTCCTCAGAATTACTTCTAAATAACTAACTCTGAAAATAAAGTAGATTTTAAATGAATGGCTCATTCTTATGATGGTGCCTAAGAGATCAAAATTCATGGTTGTGCTTTCTAAAAATAAACTTGTTCAATGTTTCCCATCCCTCAGTTTCAAATATACTCTGGAATGAACAAATAACAAAAACAAGGAAACAAAGAAACAAACTTACTTATTCACCTCTGAAGATTAACAGTTCTTAAATGATGGTGTTTAATAAATTAACATATATTATTGGCAAGAATGTGGCACAGGAAGATCTAAACGCATTCTCTTCAATAATGAAATAGTTTTAATGTCTGTCCTAGGAAAATATCTATTTAAAACCATAAAAGCGACTGAAGCATCTTTAACACCAAAAGGTAATCTTCATCTCCAGCTTAGTCGGGAGGTTGTGTTAGAACACAGAATACTGTGTTCTTACCCTGCGAGGACCTCTCATATGAACTTGTGACTGCTGACAAATAAAACTCGTTTACTACGGCCGCCGGAACTGCCGGAGCACGTGATTTCCCCCTGCTAAAGGTTCCTTAGTGACACATGTCCAGAAGTAGGAGCAGCAGCAGGAGCAGTAGCAGCAGCATAACAGCCGAATCTCACGTCACTGTTTAAACTACAGATTAAAGTTGTAGGAAGATCAGAGACCCCACAAAACCCCTCATCTGTAGAACATACCCATTTGAAAGAATCCCATGTACGGATTAGAACTATATAGTATAGAATAAAGCTACAGATAAACGGTAAAACTAGGAATGTAGTCCTTTGTATAAGGTATTCAGAGGGACGGTGCAGAAACAGGACAACAACGTACATTGGAGCGACAACATGTAACATGGATGAACGGTAGAACTCTACCAGCACTGCTCAATTTGAATATGTATTATGTATTACTTACACATTATGTATTACTTTCAAGTTTTGGCACGTAGCCAACAATTTCCGGGAGAGATTAGATCAATTACATCGATCCTAATACTCAACTGGTACTTGTTTTATCGACCCCGGAAGGATGAAAGGCAAAGTCTACCTAAACGGAATTTGAACTCAGAACGTTAAGTCAGACAAAATGCCGCTAACGTTTTTGACAGTTAACCGGCTAATGTATTACTTTCATACTTTATTTTTTTTTTATTTATGCGCCCTTTTTAAAGCGTAGCGAGACTCATGGGCCCGGTTTCCCGGTTTCTATGGCGTATGTGTCCGCCCCCCAGCTGGACGGGACGTCAGTCCATCGCAGCTTTACTCAAGAAACAGGAAGAAAGAGTGAGAGAAGGTTGAGGCGAAAGAGTACAACAGGGGTCGCCACCACCCCCTGCCGGAGCCTCGTGGAGCTTTTAGGTGTTTTCGCTCAATAAACACACACAACGCCCAGTCTGGGAATCGAAACCGCGATCCTTCGACCGTGAGTCCGCTGCCCTAACCACTGGGCCATTGCGCCTCCACTACTTTGGGTTCTTTATAGCTTCTCAGACTGGTAGAATCTTTGTGATATCTCCGTCTCATGAGTATCACAAATAGCTGAAGATTCTGTCTTTAGTCTATTAAATCTGTCTTATAAACCACTTTTGTCATCCGAGCTATCTTCATTGCTGTTAGCTGTTTCTGGGTCATTGCTGTCTGGTCAGCACATCACATATTTATTTGTTCAAGTTTCTCCCGTCATGCCGTGAATATTAACCACAAACTACGAGGACGTTGACAAACCAACGTCGTTTGTCAAGCGGGTTTATTTAACGAGCTACCCCTTGTAAAATCACCTGACGAGACGCTCGTGCACTGAGGAATGTGCCACAACCAATTGTACAGTACCCCACCCGCGAAGGATCAATGGGTCGAAACGGTCGTTATGAGTAATACATTTCTCGCTTATCTCAATGAGTGAATCCTAAGAAGCAATTTACTGTAGTGATTATGTGATGTATTAAATTTCTAAAGTAAAAACGCGTGTGTGTGTTTTGTGCGTGTGTGTGTGCGTGTGTGTGTATGTGTGTGTGTGAGTGTAAATTATGATTACTATTTAAATAGGTACACCATATATTTGCATGTTGCCGATGGCATTTTAAAAGGCTTGATGCCAGGAAGGAAATTGGACTGTAAAACCCTATAAACCCTCGTAAATTTCCTTACACATATTAGGAAGACATATTAACAATAATGATGGCTATACATATATACACATATATGTGTGCGCGCGCTTTGTGTGTAATTATATTTATATGGTGAGGATAGCTCGGTCACAGGGTGCATCCAATTATTTATAATCCACAGATTCGGTCGCTTTCTCCGGATATCCTTCCTTAAAAATGTCGCAGTAGAACTGTTGATTGACGGTCTGGTCCTGACTGAGGGTGAGGTGGGGGGTAGGGTGAATCCTCGATGCACAATACTATATTTCCGGAGGAGACGCTCCTGGCTGGTCTTCCAGGGATGTTCTTTCGCTTTTGAAACGCCTGTGCCAATCAAAACATTGCCTCGTCGCCGTAAGCTTGCCGAAGCATGCTCAATTTCTCCGTGGCAGATTTCCCAAGTTTAACGCAAAATCTCACGTTGGTTCTCAGTTCCAACTTTCTGTCCATGACAGAATCGCAGACTACAGCATACACGTGATTACAAAAACATATATTTCACAACTCGTGAAGTAAGCACAGCAATGACACTCGACACACTACCTTATGAAGGTCACTCCTAGTTTTCACTGCACACGTAACTGTGTGCTGCCATCTATTGGCGTGCTACAGTAGTAGACCGGGAACTTTTTGTGGCAACGGTGTATATCTTGAGTTCAAAATCTGTCGTAGTCAACTTGGTCTCCATCCAGTTAAATACTGAGGTCAATATAATTGACAGTTCCGTTTCCCTCCCTCAATTTTTTGGCCTTTGTCTTTGTTAGAAAATTATTTTCACGATATGTGTTTCTGAGAGCTTTGAAATGTTTAGTTGTCTATATTTTTCTTATTAAATATCTTGTATGTGTAAAGTGATTATTAATGACAACTCTCACCTGCAGAGGTACCTTTTTATCGAAGAACCCAAAATAATTGCTTTTACACTAAGCGGTCTAAATATATTGAAATAATAATAATAACATGGAAGGAATCGACATGAAGCCTTACCATTAATACGATACAAATATAAAAAAAAATAATGTAAACGAAACAAATCAAAAACGAATTGACTTTTAACAATATAGATAATGTTAATAGAAAACTGTGTGAAGTGACATAATTGAAATGCATGTGGTAGGTGATGTTAGGTATTTCTAATTTTGTTTTGTTGGTGATGCTTTGCATTTTGTTGATTTTATAATGTAGGAATAACATGGAGGAGAATCTGCATGATAGTGGATTTGTTTTGTGAAACAAAGAATAAAGAATGAAATTTGCGTAGGCATAGTTTTACTTTAGTATGCCGCTGTGACGGGAAAGTCTGTCAAAGTAGATAACTGTGATGACATCGACGCAGAGAATATTTGATGTAATAACGATTGAAGCTATTGTATTGTCAGTGTTCTTTCTCTGTATTATTGTATGTATTGTTTGTTAATTTTAATGATTGGCTATTGTGTTCGGTCATATTTTCAAAACAAAATTCATGCGAACTTTTCGCATTACTTTCGCGACAAAAGACAAAAGACAACAACCACAAAAAACCAAAAAAAAAAGTAAAAACAAAAACGAAAAAAAAAAGCAAAAAAAGAAGCAAAGTCAGGATTCATCCAATAATTATCCTGTGATAAATCGAAATTGATTTTCGAAGACAAGTTATCCTGGTAGAAAAGAAGAGAGTGATTGTTAAAAGGTGAGGTAATTACTAAATGGTTGAAGCAAACATCTGCTGCAAACACTATGAAAGAATTTTTCAATAAACAATAATGGAAACAAAAATTAGCCAAGTAATCTGTTTTCCTTTCGGCTTTATCTGTCACTTGTTTCAGTCATTGGATTGCGGCCATGCTGGGGCGCCTCTTTCAAGGGTGTAATCAAATAAATAGACTCCAGTATTAATGGTTTCAGTTTTTAGCACACGGACAGCAAGTGCGGGAGAGTATGCTAGTCGGTTAAATCGACCCCAGTGCTCAACTGGCACTTGTTTTATCGACCCCGAAAGGATGAAAGGTAAAGACGACTTCGGCGGAATTTGAACCCTGAACGTTAAGACGGTGGAAATGTAACGAATCATTTTGCCCAGCATGCTGACGTTTCTGCTAACTCACTGCCCTATAGACCCCAGTAATATTAACCGCTGTGAAGGCGCCTGGTCTAGTGCTTAAGATGTTGCACTGACAATCACTTGATCGTAGGTTCGATCCCCAGACTGGATAGTATTTTGTGTTCTTGAGCAAAACACTTCATTTCACGCTGCTCTAGTCCTCTCAGCCGTAAATGGGTAATCCTGCGATTGACTAATCTTCCGATCAGCGAGAATGTTGACCTGCTCACCTGGCCAGCGAAGTAGTATCATTGGAAAGCTAAAACAATGCGAAGTGCATTGTGACCAGTGATGTGTAACAAAACACGAAAGCCTGATCGATACCGTCATGCCGTGAATATTAACCACAAACTACGAGGACGTTGACAAACCAACGTCGTTTGTCAAGCGGGTTTATTTAACGAGCTACCCCTTGTAAAATCACCTGACGAGACACTCGTGCACTGAGGAATGTGCCACAACCAATTGTACAGTACCCCACCCGCGAAGGATCAATGGGTCGAAACGGTCGTTATGAGTAATACATTTCTCGCTTATCTCATTTTCCGGCTGAATCATTTGTTTTATACTTGCATATATAAATATAGATACACAGATACATGCATGCATATATACATACATACACACACACATATATATATAAAGAGCACTCCGTCGGTTACGACGACGAGGGTCCCAGCTGATCCGATCAACGGAACAGCTTGCTCGTGAAATTAACGTGCAACTGACTGAGCAATCCACAGACACGTGTACCCCTAATGTAGTTCTCAGGAGACCCAGTGTGACACATAGCGTGGCAAGAATAGAACTATGAAAATACAGGTACTATTCATTTTTGCCGGCTGAGTGGACTGGAGCAAGGTGAAATAAAGTGTCTTGCCGAAGGACACAACGCGTCTCCTGGAATCGAACTCACGACCTTACGATTGTGAGCCGAATGCCCTAACCACTAAGCC
>NC_068992.1:22302137-22305182 GCF_001194135.2 Octopus bimaculoides
TATATATATGTATACACACTTACATACATATACATACATACATACATACATGCATACATACACACACACACACACACACACACACACATATATATATATACACATGTATATATATGTATATATATATGTAGGTATGTGTATAAATATAAGCAAGTATATAGCAAATGATTGAGCCGGAAGATGTGATGAGAAATGTATTACAACGACCGTTTCGACCCATATCTATCTATCTATCTATCTATCTATCTATCTATCTATCTATCTATCTATCTATATGTATATATATGTATAGGTAGATAGATAAATAGATAGACAGATAGACAGACAGATAGACAGACAGACAGATAGATAGATAAACATAGATAGAAAGACAGACAGACAGAGAGATAGATAGATAGATAGATAGATAGATAGATAGATAGATAGATAGAAAAGAAGACATGCCGATCTGTGGGATTGAAGCTGAAAGCATATGATTCCAAAGTGAACTTCTTAACCACGCAGCCATACCTGATTGATGTTCAAATTTTGATATAAAATATAGAGAATGGTAGACTGGTATCTCATTAATTCAAACGTCACCTACATATACACTACTGTTAGCTCCTCAAGCTGACAAATGATTTATTAAGCAAAAGTGAATTAAGAGAAATAAATCGAAGTGGCCAGTGGCATATATTTGAATAGCATAGACAAATACAAGGGTATCAGATACTAAACAGCATATATTTTTGACATATTACAATTATTTCCACCTCTAGAAAATGTATCAGTGGAAAAAGAGAGATAATCGCAAGAATGAAGAATTCTCCTAAATTGACATGCCATTAAGGAACAGACGAGATTTATTGTTTGGCGATAAGAGGACAGTCATGGACACGTGTTTCTAGCTCAATATCTCTCATTAGCTCAACAATTGTCTGACCTAATCTCCAGCAGCCAACGTGTTTAGACTTATATAAAACAGAGTGGAAAACAGTAAGACCCAGTTTAAACATAAGTTAAGCAAAAATGAGCGATGAGAAATAACTCTAAGTTGCAAGTGACATGTATTTGAACAACATAGGCAAATACAGCAATGTCATTTGCTATGCAACATAAATTCTTGATTTATTAAAATTATCCTCGCCTCCAGGGAATGTATCGTCATTCTTTACAAATTCCTTTTATTCTTTCTATATCAATGGCTCCCCACCTTGCCTCAGACCCACACCACTAGAAAATATTTGATTAATTTTCGCACCCACTACAAAAATAATAAATATTTGTCAATAAAAAAATCGTCAAATATATATATGTTTTATTTTACATTGATCTTCATATAATGCTGAAGGTGAACAATTTGAACTAAAATATAAGCTTTTGACTCAATGTAATATACTGAATAAATTGAATAAATCTTTATAAACAGAAAAATGAATTACAATTTTGAACATGAAATTCAATGACTACTGTTTCTGTTTGTCATTCATAACTTTATTAACAAAACGTGGAACTATTCTTATTAACTTTAATAACAAAACGTGGAACTATTCTTATTAACTTTATTAACAAAACGTGGAACTATTCAGATCTGCAGATCTGCCTGCTGATTCTGGTGACCCCAAGAATTCACCTTGATGAAAAAAAAACAAAAAAAAACAGAACTGAATCCAGATTCTCTCAAGTGTGTCGTTGCAAACTGAAAGAAGACAGCTCTTCGTCATAATCTCTTAAGGATTAAATCTACATACAGAGAATAACAGAGGTTTTGGTATGCTTAATAACACACTGAGTTAATGTTATTTTTAAAGTTTGTCCATAGCATTAATAAAAATATATATATTCTCCCTTTGTCGCATCCCTTCAATACCATCTCACATGCTTGGTGGTGGTGCATCATAAGCTGGGAATCCTTGATCTGCTAGACACACATATGCGTGCTCACATACACACGCATACCCTCACTGAAACGTTTTATGTATATCACGGTATCATGGTACCTCGGTATCGCGGTACCGACCAAAATATCGAATGTTACACATCGCTGATCATAATGCGCTTTGCATTGTTTCAGCTTTCGCATGATGCTACACGGCTGGATAATCAAAGAGGCTAGCATTGCCCCTGATCAGGAGATTATTCCGTCACAGGGTTACCCATTTGCTGTTGAGTCTACTGGAGCGAAGTGAAATGAAGAGACTTGCTCAAGAACACAACCCGCCGGTCGGTCCGGAATCGAAACCACAAGCTAGTGATCGTGAGTACAACACTCGAACCACCAGATCACTTGTCTTCACACACGAGCGAGTGCACACACAGACACATACACACACACGCATTTGTGTGAGTGTGTGTGTGGATGAAGGCACCTGGCCTATATACATAAAGGCAGGTGGCCTATATACAGGTATGTTGACTGGGAAAGCGACAGATACACATAAATATTCTGAAGAATAAAACAACAATACTCAGAGTCACAACAGTGAGTTTCACATCTTATAAATATTATATTTTTAGGCATTAAATCCTCAGAAAAAGAGAAATAAGGAAATCACGGATAGACGAAGAATGAGACGCTTGAACAATGTCCTTAGTTTCACACACACGCTTTAAGTTTCTCCTTCTCTCTGGTTCTTTTCCTCATTCTGACGAAGAGCCATGCTCGAAACGTCATACACCCACTCTTTGTTCCATCTGAAGCTTAGCGTCAAACTAATACATTCACTGTGTACTTCTTTTTCATTTGTTGCTTTTCGTTTTATTTTCGATTTTCGTTTTGCCAACACACACACATACACACACGCGCACACACACACACACAGACACACAAGCACACGCACACAAATATACATATATATACATACACGTTCATACAGACATAATCGCACACATACATATGTATATATATATATATATATATATATATATATATATATACACACACATATATATATATATATATATATATATATATATATATATACACACACACATATATATATATATGTATATATATATATATATATACATACATACATATATGCGTATATATGTATATATATA
>NC_068992.1:22308007-22309614 GCF_001194135.2 Octopus bimaculoides
CATATATATGTATGTGTATGTATACATCTCTCTGTGTCTATATATATATTCATAATACATACCTACACACACATATATATATACATATACATAAACCTATGCATTTGTGCGTATATACACACACACACACACATATATATACATATATATATATATATATATATGTGTGTGCATATATGTACATATATATGTATGTGTATGTATACATCTCTCTGTGTCTATATATATATATTCATAATACATACCTACACACATATATATACATATACATAAACCTATGTATTTGTGCGTATATATATATATACACACACACACACACACACACACACATATATATATACATATATACATGTGTGTGCATATATGTATATATATTTATGTATGTATATGTATATATATATATGTATATATATGCATATACGTACGCGTGAAATTTAATCTGTTTTGACACTATAAGGCGATACTTGAAAAACAATTTTACAACTTTACAAATATTACAAAAGTCTTGCTTAAAATAACAATATTAATAATGATAATAATAATAGCAATAATAATAATAATAATAATAATAATAATAATAATAATAATAATAATAATAATAAGAAGAAGAAGAAGAAGAAGAAGAAGAAGAAGAAGAAGAAGAGGAAGAAAGAAGAAGAAGAAGAAGAAGAAGAAGAAGAAGAAGAAGAAGAAGAAGAAGAAGAAGAAGAAGAAGAAGAAGAAGAAGAAGAAGAAGAAGAAGAAAAAGAAGAATTAGGATGAAGAAGAAATTTTACCTAAAAACGTTACATAAAATTAGATGTTTTTCAATATTTTTCGCTACTTCACAATTGGTTTAATCTTCATATTCGGTTCCATCGTATATGTTATTTTCAAAATTGAACAATAAAAATACACCGCCAAAACACAACAGCAAAAAGTAAATATATGTGTTTAATATTTTTTTTTTTAAAAGTACTTTTATTTTTATTATTTTTTTTTGGTAACCAAATCAATTTGAATCAGTTTAAATAGATTACAGCTATTGTAAATCAAGTTACCTTTGCCAATATTTCGACATAATTAGTTCAAGACCAACGTTCTAGATATTAAGCATGTTTTAATCAAATTGTCGTAGACGAAGTGAGGCTGTTGTAAAAATTTAATCAATTGAAGCCGTTTAATAATATATGTTTAAAGTTATATCCTTTATTTGCTTTCAGAAGTTTATTGTGTAAATATTACTGGCTTTTAGTATTATTATTATTACTATTATTATTGTTATTGTTATTGCTGTTGTTGTTGTTGCTGTTATTATTATTATTATGATTATTATTATTATGATTATTATTATTATTCAGGTTGTTGTTGTAGTTATTGTATATTTGTTTTGTATTTCTTTTCTTGTATCTGCAAGTACAATTTAAATTTAAACAGCTCCCATAATCCAGTTTCCATTTATAGATGATGCAAAACAGATTTTTATTTTTCGTGCGTGTAAATATGCGTCTGTGTGTATGTGTGTGGCTGTTTGTACACGAGTCTGTGTGTGTCTACGTGTGTGTCGGTTTAGTAGAGAGAGATAGAGAATGAGAGAGAGAGAGAGAGAGAGAGAGAGAGAGAGAGAG
>NC_068992.1:22310038-22312851 GCF_001194135.2 Octopus bimaculoides
CATGTGTATGTGCGTGCGTGTAAATGTGTATTTCTTTCTTTGTTTTCTTTCTTTTGTTTGTGGGTTAAACGTTTCTAGAAATTTTCTTTTTTTTTTTTCTTCTTCGAGCGGCATATCACAAACAATAATTAGTACTGGTTCAACTCACTATTAAACAAAGAATGTTTAACCAGTTCTATGTTCAAAATGTGTTGGTGGATTTGACTGAGAATGTAGAAGCATTTGACTTTTATGTTATCCCTGTCAGTATGTCTGCAGGCATACGCGAGATTACACATAAATCAATTTAAGGTATGTGTGTGTGTGTGTGTGTGCGTGTGTGTGTTTGTGTGTGTATTTGTGTATGCATGTGTGGTACACGAAACTTGTTTATATTATTAACATTATTAAGAATACCTCCGCCTTTGCTATTGCGGAGGTATTGTTTTCAGTCGGGTTAGTTTCCAATGGATTCCGATGAAGCTTTCAGGGATGTTTGGCCTCGTGACTGGCACGAACAGATTAGATTTTGGAATCGATCCGGTCCTGGACAAAGATTCTGGATTATTTTCCTGTAATTTACTTAACTTTTGAGAGCGATCGGGTTCGTATTCTCGTTTGTGAGAGCAGTCAAGTTTATTTCAAATATTCTCATTTAAAAAATCATTTCCTGCTAATCGCTGGGAGAACGTTGATGTTGCCTTGACGGATGTTTGCGTTCTCTGAGTGCTCTTATTATTATTACCTCCGCTTTCGCTAAGGCGGAGGACATTAGTGTTACCTTGGTGGAGTGCTCTTGTTGAAAATGATTTCGAGTCATATACAAAAGTGAACCCAGGTAAATTTACGTCAATCGTTGACAAAGTTGATCATCGCTTCCTGGGCTGGCAGACATCATCTGTCTTCTTTCGGTCAATGAACTGCAGCCATGCTGGGGCACCGCGTTGCATGGTTTAATCGAACAAGTCGACCTCAGTAATTGTTTACTCGTTTATCGAACCGATATGTTACAGGGGCATAAAGATACCACCACTCGTTGCTGTGGGATCAAACATAAACAAAAAAATGACATCTATGTGTGCGTGCAGGACATATACACACATGCACGCACGCACACACACACACACAGACAGATACACACACATCTATATATAATTGTCACTGAATGTAACTAAACGTGTTAGAACACCTACATTGCTAGAAATAAGAGCTAAAATGTTCTTATGCTGGAGTTAAAGCACATAAGTCTGTACATATATACTGACAGGGACCGTAATCCGCTGCAAACACCGGTCGAGAATTCCTTATATTCATCGGTCAATTTCGGATATTACGTAGCCTCATCAGTAAGGATCGCTCGATACGGCTGATTCCGGACTTAATTCTCTATCAGTTCATCTATCAGTTACTGTTTTACTTGTTTCAGGCTCGTGGTAATTGTTATACCTGGCCAATACAAGTTCGAAGGACGTGAGAGTAGGACTAGCTCTGCACAAACTGTACCCACTATAATAATACTCAACGTGCGGGTTACTAACCAAACCCTGACGCCAGCAGCAACACCATCACACTCTCCGCGTACGTCTAGTTACGATTGGGAAAGCGGTGCCGGGGATAGGTACAAGATGCTGCGAGAAATCTTCACCGTTGACCCTGCACACAGGTGACCATAGGGTGACAGTAATTTTAGCTGTGTCTTGCAGAGATTTCATTAGTGAAAGGATTTTTTGAGCATTCGTATTAAAAGAAGACTAAACAACAATACATATCTGTAGCAATGAACTATCTAGAATGTTGCATTTGTGTTTTGTACATAGTTGTTTTATCAACTTCTTAAGTGGTATACATCTGTATGAGCATAGATTTCTTGGGACTACATAGCGACAATAACAATAGCAGAAGCCGCACCAACACGAGCCAATGTTCTTTACACTATACTGCAATGATATTGTGACTCCACTCCCAATAGTTCCCGCATTAACCACTTCTTTATATCCCAAATATACATTTTGAATTCTCTCTATCCGTGTGTTTTTTCCTACGACCGTAACCTCATACATGTTGGAAAAGAACATTTAAACCGTGTTAAAACCAAGTCGATCTCATTGGTTTGGGTGAGCGTGTGATGGCCATTGGCAAGTACCTTTTCTTCCGGGCGAAATCTATAAAACGGAATTTATTTATTGACTTATTATTTTCATTAATCCGCGACGAAATACAAACCTTTAGCTATTTACGATGCGTCAAAAAACTGAAATGGTATGACGAAAATACCAGGCAGTTTAGTAAAGTAAAACAATTTCAGTTACCATTTGAAATCGTATCATGGAAAACTTATGGCTTCCCAATTTCTCCGCATTTTTCTCCCTCTCTTTTGACAGACATTGCAACAATAATTTTCCACAGATTCAAAATAAACTTTCATTAAAAAGAGTAATCCATTTCCATAGCAACATATTAACAATACTTTATCGTTTGTCTTGATTTCTATATTGGATTTGACATTTGTTGTTAAAGTTAGAGTTATTTTTTTCTTTCCTTGATGCAAGAGTATTTGTTTTTCTTCATATTTTTAATCAATGATTTCTAGTCAAATAAATTTTTCAAAATAAGAAAAAGAAAAATTAATTTAGATTTTAAATAGACACATATTGTAATATACTATTTTTGATATTCCTTTTTTTCTTTCTGATTGCTTTTGTATGTCATTTGGTATTTTATAAATACATACATATATACATATATACATACATACATGCATACATACATACACACACACACACACACACACACACACACACACACACACACACACACACACACACACACACACA
>NC_068992.1:22312905-22315096 GCF_001194135.2 Octopus bimaculoides
TATATATATATATATATATATATATCTTTGGATTTAATTTTGTAAAAAAAATTCAACAGAACAAGCAAAAGCAAGTGATAAAATATAATATTAAAAAACATTGAGGAAAATAAAACAAAAAATAATTTGAGTTATGATTTCTTTCAGATTTAATCTTTAAAAGAAAAAAATATATATAATGAAATGAGTGTTTTGTAGTCTTGTCAAGCCAGTGTGATTGCTATTGGCTATTATCAATCAGATGTATTATTAAGCAGACACATATATGTCCCTGCTGGCCTATCATACAACAGCTCAAGTATTATTTCTTTCTATTAACTTTCCTTTTCAGAATGTGCATATAAAAATAACCATATTGATGGTCGACCATTTTCTATTGAATGTATTGGGACGCAAAAGTATTATAAGATAAATCCAATATTTATATATTATAGAATAATAAACCATTAAAATGATCGAGGAATCATAGAAAAATGGTACTGCGTTAAGCACTTTACTTTCGATTAATGATGCTTATATAACACATACAACTAGAACATTATGTCAATTTTCTTTAATGAAAATCTGTGGTGTTGTGGGATGACATAAGTGCGTCAGACAAAAGAGTGATGACAAAATAGTGTGGACAAAACAGTGAAGAACGAATGAACACCAATACGAAAGACAAAAGAGCAAATGACAGCAAAGAGCACATTTTAAAATATGATGTTTCATATTCTAAAATTATTTCGTTTTGTAGGTTTGTTGTTAAGCTGAGATAATAACATTTGGTCCTCATTGATATTGGTTTCAAATTTCGGCACAAGGCTGCAATTTAGTGGGAGGAGGCTCGTCTATTACACCGACCCCAGTACTCAACTGCTACTTATTTTATCGAACTGGAAATGAGGAAAGCCAAAGTCGACCTCAGCGGTATTTCGTTCAAATTCCGCTGAGTATTTTGCTCAGCGTGCTACGGTTCTGTCAGCTAGCCACCTTTGTTGATATTAATAATCCTTTCTACTATAGGCACAATTATGGAGAGGGGACTAGTCGATTACATCGACCCCAGTGTTTCACTGGTACTTAATTTATCGACCCCGAAAGGATAAAATGCAAAGCAAAGTCGACCTCGGCAGAATTTGAACTCAGAACGTAAAGACATACGAAATACCGCTAAGTGTTAACGATTCTGCCAGCTCACCGCCCCTTTCATTGATATTAATAATAAATACATAAAAAGTAATGAATGTAGAATATTTATCCTATTTTGTTAGAATAGAATTTAGTTCTATGAAAGGGGGAAACGAACTATCCAATCACCCGGCCATCTTTTCTGCCAATTATTCTTGGAAGGACCATCAGTGTAGAGACTTCAGGTTTCTCCTCCATAAGGTCCTATGAGAAGCAACCACCATTAGACTTTCTGAGATTATGGATATTGTCCAACGATCTTGTTTTTCGTCTACCCTGGTTTTACGGCCATTTGTCTTGGCTTGAGGTAGCCGCCTTCTGTTTCTTTCCTACGACATTCTAATCGCATGTCCGTTAAACTAGAGCTCAATATAGAGAAGTAGTGACTCGACCTGGAGGAACACCCTGATCTCCGAGCTACGCACACTATCGAGTAACGTTACTCTGGAGATCCTTCGAGGAGCCCCGTTCTCAGTTGCTTGTATTCTTTATTGTAGTTTTTCGATTATTATTCTTTTCTTTTCTTATTCGTTTCAGTCATTTGACTGCAGTCATGCTACAGCATCACCTCGAAGGATTTTAGTCGAACGGATCGACCCCAGGACTTATTTTTAAAGCCTAGTACTTATTCTATCGGTATCTTTTGCAGTGTTGAGTTACGGTAGCGTAAATACAGCAACACCGCTTGTCAAGGGGGAGGACAAATAGAGGCACGCAGACACAGACACAGATACACACACACAAACACACACATACACATACACATACACACACACACATACACACCCACCCACACACGCACACGTATATATATATATATATATATATACGACGGGCTTCTTTCAGTTTCCGTCCTCCAAATCCACTCACAAGGCTTTAGTCGGCCCGTGACTATAGTAGAAGACACTTGCCCAAGCTGTAACGCAATGGAACTGAATCAGGAGCCATATGGTTGGGAAGCAAGCTTCTGTAACCACACAGCCATGCCTGGGCCTTCAACTTTGATGAGACCTGACTG
>NC_068992.1:22315530-22318765 GCF_001194135.2 Octopus bimaculoides
GTATATGTGCATATAGTTATCATAAGGGCACACGAAGCGCCTACCTGCTAGAATGTGGAATTAAAACACTCAACCGATTCAACCGATAACAACGGTAGTCGGGCGAACGAGCAAAAAAGTTGCTGACGTACCATTACAGATTAATGCTATAGAGTTTGGTATTTTGGATATACTTGTATCATGATCTCGAGTTTTGGCGGAAAACTTTAACTCTCTTCAGCAAGTCTTACCAAGTGAAAAATTCAGCTCTTCACGTCGGAGTCTGCTGGCGTTCTGAGTTGTTTCGCCCCAAATTCAGAACAAATTCAGTGTAAATATATTTATAATAAGGAATAAATATTCAAAAACGAATTTTTATAGAGATATTATTATTTGTTATTACTATCTGTGGTAAATATAAATTGATAATAACAACAACAATAATATAGGAGGCTGCAGACGTTAAATAGCGTTAGATAGCTGCAAAATAAAATTTATATTTATCATAACGGAACACGGAGCGCCTACCTGCTAGAAAGTGGAGTTAAAACACTCAACTTAACCACTAATGACACTAAAATATTCAACAAATAACTACAGTAGTCGGTCAAAGGAGCAAAAATAAATTTTGACATACCATCACAGCTTAGTGCTATATAGTTGGGTATTTTGGATATACTTATATCGTGATTTCGAGTTTGACTGAAAAACCACAACTCTCTTTAGCAAGTCTTTTCAAGTGAAAAATTCAACTCGTCACGTTGGTGTCTGCTGGCATCCTAAATTGTTTGTTTTGCTCGTTTGCCAGACTACTATTATTATCTGTAGAATCTTTCAGTGTCATTGGTGTGTAATTTGAGGGTTTTAACTCCACTTTCTAGCAGGTAGGCGCTTCGTGTGCTCTTATGATAAATATGAATTTTAATTGTATAGCCATCTAACACTATTTAACACCTCCAGTCACCTAGATTATTGTTGTTATTATCAATTTATATTTACCGAAGATATTAATTCACGTGTGAATATTTACTCATTACATATGTATATATTTCTTTAGAGATGTTTAAAAAATTGTAATATTTTCTCCATCTTTTGATTTGCGTTCTTTTTCAGGCATTCTCGTTTAATGCATACATTCTTGATTCTAATCTATGCATCAAGTTAGACTCATTTGGACAGCATTGACTTGGTTCTTGAAAGAGTTTGCACCATAGAAATAGGCAAACATTTTCATTCACATCTGAGTCACTCAGAATGTTGCTAATAGCAACGTCTCTAATGACAATGAAATTAAATCTATTGACTATCTTTCGAGTCATTAGATTTAAAGGCTACTCATCATTTAACGTATTGAAAATAAAGCAGCCTGGTGGAAGTTGTCTGTTTCTAAGATATAACCATACGAAGAATTTCCCTTAAACAATGCAAAATTTCAAAACGCTCCTCGATTTTACTGTGCCATTGTTGTTTAAAATGTTCATGCTCAGTGGAATCATTTTACAGCGAAGCTGACAGTGCCCTCTGATAATCAATAATGTTAACAACATATACAACAAAGCGATAGAGGCAAGATATACACTGTTACATTTATGTCTGATTATTTGGTTTACTATCATTTCAACCATCCACGCTCTCTTAAACATTGTAGCCTCACGTAAAATCAACTGAAAGCATTAAAAAGAAATAATTATATTCCACTTTTGTGTATTTCCAGTATTTATTGGAAATATCAGATGGCATGTCTCACTAAGAGGCTTCAGGCACACTGAATAATAAATCTATATTTTGAACAGCAGGAAATACATTTCAAACTGATCTTTCATTCTTAGTAAGTGGAACCGGTGGAATTGTATGAGACAATATGTAATTACGATCTCTCAACATCTAGCCAGAGGCTTTGATAACCTTTGGAAGTGGGCATTTCCTATCTGAAAATTGGAATTGCGAAAACACTTATGAAAATAAACAAACTGATTGACTGAAATGGTCTTAGAATAAACTGGATTCTTTAAAATGAAAGTAATTATGAAAATACAACGAACTAAAGAATTTTTCTACTGAATGCTGCCACCGGCATTTTATCATTTTCTCTTGTCTCAAATCTCTGTTTGTTTGTTTTATTAGTACTGGTAGAATGTATAAGTTAGAGGTAATCTTGCAACAAAATGGATTTATGAAGAGATTCTGGTTCATTTTAGAACACTTTTTCATGCTTTACACAATTATTATAAAATTTCAATATGATCCTGATTTTCTTTCCGTCTCATATTACCAAAATATTATTGAAACAAATATTTGATAGCAAATTATGTTATTTAACATAAATCCATTAACGAATATCACAGTTTCCCAATATCCTTCCCTTCAGTTGCTATACAAAAGTCCTCTCTACTAGAATTTTTGGGGGGAGGGAGCAAGTCCATTATAACGACCACAGTACATGATTGTAACTTATTTTACCGACCTCGAAAGGATGACAAGCATAATCAATCTTAGCGAAATTTGAACTCAGAACGTACAGACAGAGGAAATGTTATTAACAATTTTGCCCGGGATGCTAACGAATCTGCCAGCTCGCCGGCTTCATTATTTATTATAAGAAAAAAAAAAAGAAGGATTGCTTTGATCTTATAGTAGAACGCCTGCATTGTTTAAAGAGATACGAATTCGGGTCATATAGGCAGCCTACGACTTTTCTATCTAAATTTTTTTCAAATCTCACCAAGGTTAACTTGCTTTTCATCGTTTCGAAGTCGGCAAAATAGGGTGGCAATCAAGTACTGGGGTCTAATATTCGACCCTCAAATTGTGCCAAAATTTGAAACCATAATTTTGTAAGAAAAAAAAAAGAAAAGAAATGAATGATAGGAAAATGGAAGAAAAACCGGTAGGGCAAAAGGTAGGAAAGAAAGATAAATTTCTCTTTTATAAAACACTAAAAAAAACGTAGATACGAAACAAACAATTGGTTGGTTGTGATATATTACTTATATACATGGAGATGTACTGACAGAATCGTTAGGACGCCGGGCGAAATGCTTAGCGGTATTTCGTCTGTGTTTACGTTCTGAGTTCAAATTCCACCGAGGTGGACATTGCCTTTCATCCTTTCGGGGTCGATCTAATCGACTGACTCCTTCCCCCAAAATTTCAGGCCTATAGTAGGAAGGATTATTGTTAGTAATGACTGTTGAGTATACATTTAATGGTAAATGATAATGAAATAAGTTGAATGTATATGTATGTGCAAGTATAT
>NC_068992.1:22318775-22320886 GCF_001194135.2 Octopus bimaculoides
TATATATATATATATATATATATATATATTTATATAGGCGTTTGCTGTGTGGTAAGAGGTTTAATTTCGAACCATACGGTTCGGGGTTGACTTTTACTGCTCGGTACCCTGGCCAAATGTCTTCTACTATAGCCTTCAAGCTCTGCGTGTGGACTTCGCTGACAGAAATCGAAAGAAGCCAGTCTTATATATACTCACACACATATCCGATGTTGATGTATCCACATAAAACTGTTAACGGTGGAACACGAAGTAGATAACAACTATAAATAAATATGTGTAGAATAATGCTTAAAACCTCCTTGTATGGAAAAAAAAATGAAGGTTGCTCCTCGGATACAAACTCACCGACTTTCATGTCCATAGCCGATGTAGTGTAGTTTTGTGCCCCTCGTGCAGTCATCGGCTTGAAACGTAATATCTATAACAAAAAAAGAACGGAATAGTTTCAATGAACTCTAACTGGATATTGAATCGTCTTGCCTTTCAGAGAGACACTGCCTGTACGATAGTCACTAACTATAGATCAACCCACGTTCAGGCATCGTAGTTACGCTTTACGACCAATTATGTTCAAATATACATACTACCAACCCTTGCAGTAAAACTAAATTCGAACCCACGTAGTTGCAAAGGGAGCTTCTCAACCGCTCAATCACATCTTACTATTTTCTGAATATTTTTGATGAATAACACTTCCCTAAGATTAATTAATATATGCCTTGTGGAATTCGACAGTATATGCTAGTGAAATTTGTAAGCATAAGCGAGAAATAAAACAAAGAAATAACAAAACAAAAACCAAAAAAAACGATAAAGCTGTGTTCTTCAAATAAAAAATAAATTCTGGTATTTGTTCCGCTTGAGATGTTCAAACATTCCCTTGTTACTCTAGCCATCGTAAAAATGCGGTGAACCAGCGAATAGCTCGCTTGAAATCAGTAACCAGCAACTTTAGTTTTTTTTTATTTATTTTCTTTTCCAAAATACAATATAAAATATACAAATATAAATTACCATAGTGGAAGTTATACTGTGAAACATAAACGATGTATAACGGCAATATTTTAGCTCAACACTGTACTTTGTTACTTTTGCCAAGATATGTTTACTACCATATTTTTGTATGTAAACACGCAATGCATACATATTCTTTGTTTCAATAAGTTGAAATTTATTTTACTTTGATATTATTTTTAGACACACACAGACACGGCAACAAGAGGCACACACAGAGCATATACGCCACACTCATACATACATACATACAAACATACATACATACATACAGACATACACACATACATACATACATTCATAAGTATTAAACCTCATAAAATATTCTGTGCAGTTTCCAGATACGTGGGAAGATGTTGAATTCCAAATCATTTCACCCTATGCTAGTACAAAATGAATGGATAAAGAAAAGCTATGGCGATAATATATACGTTATGTGTATGTATTTCTGTGCGTATATCTATGTTTATATTATCATATGTATGTGTATAGTTCCCTGTTTTCCTCTTCGTTGGAGCTGTGTTGCTTATTTTGACAAGCAATTTACCTAAGAGATATATGTTTGTCTATTTGTACGAGTATGTGGTTATAAATCTTATATATTTTTTCGCTTCACAAACTTTTATAAAGTATATAGAAGTGAAATAGTTTAATAAATGCCAAACTGCTTAAACAAATTAGCACTTCCCTTGAAAAACCACCCACTTTGCCAAATAGTAAAAAAAAAATTAAAAAAATAAAATAAAAACAACAACAAAAAGACTATAAAATAAAAAAAAATTGAAAGTACATATTTTCAAATATATATTTGAGTTAATTTAAAAAAGAATAAAAAAACAAGAAAAACAAACAAACAACCCAAAAAATAAAAATAAACCGAAGTTTCACACTGTAATTTCCTGAAATTTAGTCAATAAAATAGAATTTTGTGAACATGTATTTCTAAACGTATTTTTATATAAATTTATTCTCTTGAAAAGCAAGCAATAAATTTCCGGTTTAGAGAATACAGATGTACGCATATATGTATGTATTCACGCATATATCAATATATAGATATGAATGTACATAAATACATATAAATATGTATATAT
>NC_068992.1:22321519-22321892 GCF_001194135.2 Octopus bimaculoides
AGAGAGAGAGAGAGAGAGAGAGAGAGAGAGAGAGAGAGAGAGAGAGAGAGAGAGAGAGACAGCACTAAAATATTGTTAATATTTTAAGGCGTGTTTAAGAATAACAGCGGGACTGTTATTGCTTGGGTTGATATACTGCGTGTAAACCTGTTGAAGAAACCAATTGGCATAATTCGAAGTTTTAGTGAACTTGAACTTGTTCATACATACATACATACATACATACATACATACAAACATATATTCACGCATATGTACTTACGTATATACATACATACACGGACGCATACATACATACAGTAATAATGCACGCATAATACATATATACGTAGGTTCATATATATATATATATATATATATATATATATATATA
>NC_068992.1:22324620-22326018 GCF_001194135.2 Octopus bimaculoides
TAACAATGGTTGTTATATTTGTGTTTCGGAAAAATAAACTGCAGAGTATTTTTTATCTAACACAGTTCAAAGTTAATATTTTTGATACTATCAAATGATTTTTTTTAAATACTTTAAAATATCTAACGGTTGTACACCACATAGGATTATAGCATACGGTTAAACATTCCACACAAAATGAATTGGTTGACACATTTCAATGTGCTTAGAAATTGTAAACTGGAAAGCTTTGTATCATAGAATTGCACAAGTTAAGCCTGTCAAAATTTTAAACCTTCTCTCTTTTCATTTTTTTATTCGGCTGTTTTTCAGTTTCTGCATAAATATGAGATTACTTCATAAACTGATCAGTAAAAATTCGTAAAACCTGAAACTTAGAGTAGGAATTTGCGAAGATTCAGCTCAAAATTGCTTACATATCTGCACCTACCACACACAGAAACAGACAAATACGCACATACGAATACGTGCACCATACAAACACTCTCATACACATTTATTTAGATACTAACGTACGTGCATAGTCAGTTAACACCTTTTTTTTATCGATATTACTTTTGGATTTTGACAAAGCTAAAAACACTACGGCTGCAATAACGCCGACGACAACAACAACAACAACAACAACAACAACAGTAACAACAACAACATGTTTGTGGATAAAAAAAATGGATTTACATAGGAATGTATGTATGGATGTGAGTGTATATATACACACACACACACACACACACACACACACATATATATATATATATATTTGTGTGTGTAGACAACTGTAGACGCGAATGTGTATATTTATAGGTAGGTTTGAATGTGAAACTTTTCTGGTTTCGTTCAGTTGATAAAAAATTAAAAATGGAGTAACGAATAGCCTTATTCGCTAAAACGCAAACCTAACAATCTGATCACGAAAGCAAAAATATATTACTTATCAACCAAAATACCTATTTGATAAGTAGGAATTAAGATAGGCTTATAGAAAGTCTATTGATATGCATTTATAAGTACATAGAGAGCCAACGTGTAAATAAGCAAAATGTAGAAAAATTAAAAGAACATATATTGTATGGTAAAACAAACTGATAAAAAAACTAAGAAGAAATAATTTGAAAAATGTGTCTTTTAATTGATAATGAGACTGTTAAGGAAAATCCATATGTTAGGTAGATAACAGTCATTTATTAGCTCAGATTATACTACATGTTCCTGCTAAAGGAAATATGTGGATATATCGAAACTTTAAAAAAATACTTTTTTACAAAGAAAGTGCAAAACTAAAACACAAGGCAAACAGAAGCAAGCAAGCAAACTGCAATTAATATCTACAACACAGGAACGCCAAAAATGGAGATTAGAAAAGTAAAAATAAATGTCGGAAGAAAATAGAGTATATAT
>NC_068992.1:22326330-22328206 GCF_001194135.2 Octopus bimaculoides
ATATATATATATATATATATATATATATATACTTCAAAAATTAAACAGAAGCACGACAAAGGAACGAACGGAAAATTCACACGCAGGATATGGACGTATATATACATACATACATGCATACTTACATACATACATACATACATGCATACATACATGCATGCATCATGCATACATATATATTATATACATACATGTATATATATATAGGTACGTATGTATAAATGTATACACACATATATATATAAATACATATACATATGATATATATTTATATATTTATAGGAAAATATATATGCATGTATATAGATATATAAATGTATAGCAGTCTGTATAAATATTTATTTATCTAAATGTATTATATGTATTATATATAATATATGTATAAACATATACTAAATATATATCATATATATATGTGTACATATTTACTATATTTACATTATATTCATATTACCTATATGTGAGTGCGTTAATGAGAATATTTGTGTACATGTGTGTGTTTGTCTGTGAGAAATATTCTCACTTCTATGTAAAGAAGTAGATACAAATCCGATCACAAAAGAAAAAACAAAAAAAATGCCATTAATTTCTAGCAAAATACGTGTAAAAAATTTATAAAATATTGTTCCCTGATTATGTACCCTATTTTTCGTGTAATGCAGAGAACCGAGTGAAGACGTGAAAAATATACTTTCCAGTGTTTCGGTATGTTATATTTATAAAGTGAAATTAATTTGTTTTATGTTAAACATTTTTTTTCTGTATCTATAAACGTTCTATATTTCTGTACCTTTGCGTGTCATCAAGATAGAAGTACAGTCTGTTTCTTATAGTTAAGTGATAGTTTTCGTTGTAGAAAGCTGGAGAGCGAGACGGTGTAAGATAGAAAAGGAAAATACATCATAGATAATATCATAAATATTTTTAGGGATAGGTACCAGCATTGCTGTGTGCTAAGTAGTTCACTTCCCAACCGCATGATTCCGTGTTCAGTCCCGCTGCGCGGCATGTTGGGCAAGTGTCATTTGCTATAGCCTCGGGCCGACCAAATCCTCGTGAGTGGATTTGCTTGACGGAAACTGAATGAGGGACGTCGTGTGTATTTTTGTGTCTGTGTTTGTGCCTCCATCCTTGCTTGACAACCAGTGTTGGTGCATTTATGTCCCCATAACTTAGCAGTTCAGCAAAACAGAACGATTGAATAAGTCATGGGGTTGACTTGTTCGAGTAACATTCTTCAAAGATGTGCTTTCAGCATGGCCGCAGTCAAATGACTGAAACAAGTAAAACAATAAAAGAATTTTATATACATATGTACGTGACTCTGTGTGTGTGTGTGTGTGTGTGTGTGTGTGTGTGTGTGTGTGTCTGTCTCTATCTATCTATCTATCTATCTATCTATCTATCTATCTATCTATCTATCTATCTATCTATCTATCTACAACGATATGAATATTGATATGAATGAATTAGGAAATATAAAATAAACAATTATATTTGTATAAACATAAAATTTTCGGTAACTTGAAAAACAACAAATAAACGAAATAGCAATTCACTTCACCTTTTCACTCCTTTCCTTACATAAAAGGCACAAGCAATATGGGAAGCAAATTTATGAGAAGTAAAAATAAGTAACAACCACCATGTTGGAAAGGTACTGAAAATGTGCTGGACATATAGAATCGTTACATTTTTATACGAGAATAAGTGCGTGTGCATCGAGTGCGCCTTCGGAAAATATATATATTGACTGAAAATTGGGTAATGCCACGAGGACAGGCTAAAAGCGGAATATATATCTAAAACAGGTAAATATGAAATAAGGATGTTTAATTTAATGATGAAATGAAACTTGAATAGACACGAAATATAA
>NC_068992.1:22328324-22329809 GCF_001194135.2 Octopus bimaculoides
ATATATATATATATATATATATATATATATATAATATAATATAGGATAAAATCTTTATAAGAATTTATCAAGTAGTCAGCGTGAAAAAAAACTCATAATGAAAAAAAAATAATCATATATGTATATATATACACATACATACGGGAGTATCTGTATGGTAAGAAGTTTGCTTCGCAATCACATGGTTCCAGGTTCAGTTTCACTACGTGGCACCTTGGGCAAATATCTTCTACTATAGCCTCAGGCCGATAAAAAGCTTGAGTGGATTTGGTAGACGGAAACTGAAAGAAGCCCGTCGTATATATATAAATATATATATATATATATTTGTGTGCCTGTATTTGTCCCCCACCATCGCTTGACAGCCGATGTTGGTGTGTTTACGTTCCCTCAAATTAACAGTTTGACAAAAGAGGCCGATAGAATAAGTACTAGGCTTAAAAGGAATAAGTCTTGGAGTCGACTAAAGGCGGTGCTCCAGCATAGCCGCCGTCAAATGACTGAAACAAGTCAAAGAATAGAAAATAAAAAAAATATATATAGGACAGGTTTATTTCAGTTTCCTTCTACCAAATCCATTCACAAGGCTTTGGTCGGCCCGAGGCTATAGCGAAAAAGGCTTGGCTAAGCAGTCGGACTGAACCCGGAAGCATTGGGGTTGGGAAGCAAACTTCTTATCATACTGCCATGCCTGCACATACTTATGCACTTAGGTGAAGCATATACACACACACTTACATACACATCGGTGTATGTCTACATGCGTGCGTGTGCACCTCTCTATATATTATTAGACATATATGTAACTAAAACCACTAATTCTTGCCTACAAACACTAAATAAAAAAAAACCATTAAAAAAGCATATAAACAATCTCTAAACAATTTTTCACAGTCTAAGGAACGCCATTAACACCGTACGCTTTCCAAACGTTCCATCTTCCTTCTGCTTCTCTCGTGTGACTTTCTTTTTCTCTATTCCTCTCTCTTTTTACTCGCTTCAATTTCGCTGCCTACCTTATTAATTTGCATAAATATCCTTAATAAAAATCTGAAATATTAAACCGAATACGTTTTGACATTTGTTAAAAAAAAATAACCAAGTATGTACTATGTGAAAAATATTCTCCTAAACTATTGATTAATTATGTGTTAAACTAAATAAAACACGTTTGCTCACATAAATTTCTGATGAAGTAGATAGAGAAGAAATAATCAAGAACTTTTTTGTCACTTAATGTTATTTATATTGCAATCATATTTATTTCTTCCAAGCTTCCAAAATCAGTGCATTTATATAAATATCGTTGAACATATTCTACAGCACAAAAATACATATACCTACATGCTTGTATATATGAGTATGTGAGTGTAATATAAATGTATGTATATATATATATATATAACATGTATGCACAAATATGTATACATATTTGTGCATGTATGCATATATATATCTATGCATATATATATATATATATATATA
>NC_068992.1:22330327-22332956 GCF_001194135.2 Octopus bimaculoides
ATGCATACATGTATATATATATATATATATATATATATATATAAAATGCAAATCTATTCAGCTCTTCTAGAAACGTACTCACTTTTCACAGCAGTTAATTTTTATAGCAATGTTCGATAACTCTTATTTAGCTCCGGATCAGGTCATTTCAAGCTCACATTTGGTAGACATGAACAGGCGGCGCCCATCGTCTCTGTGTCACTTATCTATAGCTCTGATAGAACAGTCTCTTATGAAATGAATCTACACATAGAAATATTTCTACCTTCGCTATAAAATTATGTTGCTGTGACTCAATGATGAAACGTTTATGCGGTCCCTAGATGGTACTAAAATGGCAGCCAGATATCTCTCTGATGTCGCTACGATAATGGTGCTTAAAGTATAGCAATGGATATTGTACGGCTTGACTGAATCCCTAAAAAAATATATCATTGCAGGATGAGAAGAGACCTACAGCTAGTCATCATCAGCATCCTTCTCATCCTCATCATCATCGTCTTCGTTTTCATCACTACCATCAACATGAACAACAGCAATAAATATAATATATGACTATAATTGCTGGCCTTGTGCAAATTTGGGAATTCCAATTTTTGCATAACGCCAGCAATTTCGAGGAAGAGAGTAAGTCGATTACATTAATCCCAGTGCTCAATTGGTACACAATTTACCGATCTCGAAAGGGATGAGAGGCAAAGTCGACCTTGGTAGGGTTTGAACTCAGAACGTAAAGACGTACTAAATGTCACTAAGCGTTTTGTCCGGCTAACGATTCTGTCAGCTCGCCGCCTTAATAACTACAATATTGGTTTCAAAATTTAGTAGAGAGCCAGTAATTTCGAGGAAGAGGGTTAGTCATTTACATTGACCACAATACTCAACTGGTAGTTATTTTATTGATTCAGAAAAGGATAAAAGACGAAGTAGACCTCGGCAGAATTTCAACTCGGGAGACAGACAAAATACTGCTAAGCATTTCGCCTGGCGTGCTTAACGATTCTGCCAGCTCGCTACCTTAACAGTACCTATAATATTAGTTTAAATTGCAACTCCTACCAGGAACCTGAAAGTTAGTAAAACTAAGGACCGCTTCAAACAAGCCACATTGTTGTTAGAATCACAGATGTTATTGCTTTTATTTCAATTAGCTCTATCTAAACTGCTCATGTCTATAACGTTCACCCGTGATTATTTCGATTGGTTGCGTTCGTATTGAACGTTCTGGAGCTTTTGAAATAGTAATCGAAAAAAATTCTTCCAGATATCAACAACAACAACAACAACAACAACAACAACGACGAAGTCGATGAAAGCTTCTATTTTATACACTTGGGGGTGCCACTAATGGTCAGATAGCACAGGGGAGACAATCGCTTCTAGATTAAGTTAAGGCGGAATAGTAAGTTTGAATTTTAATTCAAGGAGTAATGAAAAAGGTGTTTGAAATATTTCCTTTTACTAGGTCGGTGGTGAGCAGGCAGAATCGTTAGCAAACGGGCACAATGTTTAAATTTTCTGATTTCAAATCCTACCGAGGTCAAATTTATCGTTTATCTGTTTGGGTTCGATAAAATAAGTACCACTTACTTTATCAGTAGGGTCGATGTAATCGACTTCTCCCCTAAAACTGCTAGCCTTGTACCAATAACCAATATTTCTTTTCCCTACTCATTGAAAAGATCTTAAAATTTCCTATTTTGGTTAAGGTATATTTCAATCATATGAGACTAAAAGCTATGCTCTAAGATACGGCGACTGCTAATTCCCATTTATATTCAGCGTCGACAATACAACTACCAGCTTCATACTGTGATTTTGGGCAGTAAGATGAAATGGAACATAGGATAAGCAAAAAATACTTTGCAGTATTCAATTAAGTCCCTATATTTTCTGAGTTCAATTCTTCAACTTGATGTTTAGTTACAGATTTGCTTGGTGAAATAACAGTCGAACGCTGACATCATTTTAATCAACATTGCTCGTCCATGTCAAATCAATTTTTGGCCATGTACGACTAAACACAACCTTATATTAACATTACTAGTAATAGAAGTACTAGTAGTAATGATGATAACGATAGAAGTAGAAGTAGTAGTATTAATATATTATTAGATCCTTTCAATAGAATCTCTTCTTTAGTGTTTAGTATGCATCAAATTTCATATATACTAAAAATATATTGGATCTGGATATGACAGTGATGCATGAAACCGGAGTTAAGAACTACCAAAGTGAATGGCTCTACATAAACGCATATTTATGAACATTCTGGTACTCTCTTAAGCATTGCAAATAAAAATACACTTCCAATAAACTACACACACACACACACATATACATAAACACACACACACAGAGGCACGCACACAAATATATGCATGTGTGTATAAATAAGTATATATGTACATATATACACACACATATATATCATATAAATATATACAAACACACACATATATGAATGTGTATATATATATATATATATATATATATATACATACATGTGTGTATGTCTGCAACTATATATATATTTCATTATTTATTTATGCATAAGAACAGTTATTAAAACTTTTTCCTAAAAGCTAACATTCAAAAATAAGTTATATATATATATATATGTATATAT
>NC_068992.1:22332994-22333903 GCF_001194135.2 Octopus bimaculoides
TATATATATATATATATATATATATATATACATACATATATAGATATGTGTATATGTATATATAAATGTGTGTGTATGCGTGTGTACACACACTCACATAAACACTCACACATACACACACAACACTACCTAAAGTAAAATGCTATTAGAGAAAAGAACATTTCAGGTTGGCTCCAAACCAACGCACACAAACTCACATGCATAGGCATTCATGCATACACGCAAACACACACACACACACACACACACACACATACATATATATACACACATGTGTGCATCCATATATAAATTTCTAAAAATGTATACTAGTTTGTACATACGCGCATACTTACATACATAGACGTAGTCCTGCACATGTATACACCGTTCTACACGTACTCTCACAAAATTAGTAACAAACACACATATACGTAAGTGTGTGTGTGTGCGTGCGTATCTGTATATATATATATATATATATATATATATATATACAAAGAGACGAGGGGAGAATTTTCCTTGCCAATATTAGAGAGAGTAAATGAACAGTCAAGAAGAAAAGAGAAGGAATCAAAAGAAATTCAAAGAGACTAAATGTTCTTTCTTGTGAGATCAAAGCAAATCTTTCAAAGTTGTGCCAACAGTTATTCCACTTTGCATGACAACATAAAGTTCCAGCCTCCAAAGCACAATTTCTGGAAGCAACTTCAATGAAATTTCTTCGGTGGAATTTTACTGAACATATATAATCTATCTAACGGTCACGACGATTTTATATGGCATATATATATGTGTGTGTGTGTTTGTGTGTGTACATGTGTGTGTGTATGTACATGTAAGTAAATGTATGCTTACATGTGTGTGTATATATATATATGTATATATATATATATATATATATATATATATATATATATATATATATAT
>NC_068992.1:22336374-22339066 GCF_001194135.2 Octopus bimaculoides
TATATATATATATATATATATATATATATGCCTGTATATAGATATATATAGGCATATAGATATATATAGGCATATATATATATATCAGTATATGTGTGTGTGTGTGTGGCATATATATATATATATATATATATACATGCACATATGTATATATAGTTATATATGTTAGATAAAAGAGCTCAAAGGTGTATCCAGAGCCATGGCCGTCTGGACAGAACGCCAGTCCGTCACAGTATTTTCCCCAGATTAGTGGAATCGTGCAACGTCGAATGGAGTGGTTTGCATCGCCTGGCCCAGGAATCGAAACTACGGTCTTACGATCATGAGTACAACACCACTAACCATGCGTCTCCACACACAGATACAAAGACACAGACACACACACACACACAAATGCTCACACACACATGCATGAGAACAGTAATGGTGGTGCCAATTATAATTGGTGCGTGCGGAACAGTAAGCAAAGATGTAGACAGTTGGATGAAGGAGATTGGAATAGAATGCTCGGTAGAGCTCCTACGGAAGGTTTGTCTCTTAGGAAGAGCAGGAATTATCAGGAGGGTTTTAAACACTTGAAAGATAACTGAAAACTTGTGGATACCTAAGGATACAGGTAGTAAGCCGCTACCCACATAAACCCTACCAGGAATAAGACCGAACCTGAGCCAAACTAAAATAATAAATTTTTCTTTATTGGCCACAAGGGCCGAATACAAATGAAAAGGGACAATACAAAATAAGGGACAAGTGATACTCAGCACAAAAGTTCGTGTACAAAATAAAACAATAACAATTGACAACATCACGTATTTTGTGATAAGCCACAGTATGCATCAGACTGATGACGTCAGCAATAAATTGACCAGTCAAGATTGAGAAATGCTAATAATTAGCCATGCTATAGGCAGCCCCGTCATGGTAATAGAATACACAAAAGCAGACGTAGCAAGTGTTTACCAAGGGCTATACGACTACCAGCTGATTTTCGGCAGCGTTCGATTTCTGAAACACAAACTATCTTTTGTAGAGAGTTGAATTAAAACTTAAGTATGTGGGGCCACACTCGTATTCTTACTTACGTTTATTTTCCTCACTTTTGCTTATGTTCTCAAAATTTGTCTGTTTACAAGATGAAGTTAGCTATATAACTACAGAACCAGTTTACTACATAATTTGAACTATATTCTACAACTTGTTTGTTTAACTGACATGTATGAACAAGTGTATAATTTACAAATGTTTATAGTTTGATAATCATAACATTTTCTCCTTTCTGTGTTATAATACCGTCAGCTTAGATCTGTTTTTACATGAGGGCCATTTTAGTATGATTAAACGGTTGTAGTAAACGGAATTGATTTTTTTTACTTATCATGGTTTCTTTCTGAACTGCCCCTTGCTAGACGATAAACATTGAATAAAAAGTAGTCAGCATAAGCAAAAGATATAAGAATAAAAGAATTCAACAAGACAGCTTCCCCAATAGTGGGGAAGACTACCAAAATAAATTTGGGAAACATTTAAGACAGTGGACCGGCTTAAAGTATCAAAAGTGCTCTTTCTGATTTCATTTCTCCCTCCTTAATAAAGTATATTCATGGAAGGCCCATTCACCATAGCTTTTTGAACGTGCACTCATTTCGTTAAAGAGACTATAAGGCAGCACCTTCCTCTATATCCTTACATTCCTCTTCAAGTGGCACTTGATGTTGATGAGAGCATAGCCACAGAATAAAATGAAACCTTTCAGACGAGTCGACCGAATCAGTTCTTATTGCTAAATCCACCAAGAAGAGAAAGACTAATCGTCCATCTCTATGAATGAATGTGATCATTTCATTTTCTCTCGTAACGACTCGTAACAGCGGAATTCGTCCAACCAATGTCAACAACTGTTTGACACAGACTCACATGTCGGTAATGCAAGACCATTGAACATTAGTGTGTTTGTGTGTTTCATCGCACTGTGCGAATCTCAGGCAAGCTTGGCAGTTGTCTCTCGAAATAACAGAACTTTTCTCGAGCAGGAAATTACCTCTCATGGCACTGCAATGTCGAGCACTTGAGAAGTTGTTCATCGACCACCCACTTGAATGGCTTCCAGTCACAGCAGTTCAAACTGCTTTTGTCAAAGTTTAGAGTCATTTTCAGAGAATCGTTGCGCATTGTTTCTCTGTGAACCTTCGCTTTATGTTCTCTGTTTGTCGAGCATAAGAAAGCGAAGGTCAATTTTTCGCTTTTAGCGTTGTCCACCTGACAGCGCTGTCAGTGCCTGAACACATTCTAGTGTCAGGCGCTCAAATTTGGTCGGCAGAAATGCGTGTCGCACGAAAGGCGCCCACACGACTTCTTAACTCTCGTCATCGTCGCCGCCATCGAAATGGTCCAGAAATTTCTGCAAGTGCGTCAGCCTCAGTGCGAGCTGACATAATCATCGACGGCATCTCATGAAGACCAGAAAGGTGGTGTTGACAGCTGACCCTTCCACAAGTAGAGGAAAAGCATGTGTTCCAGTCTGGACTGATAATTTTAAAGACAAGCTGTTACATCAGGCGGTAGCACACCACCAAGGCGATGTAGGCACTAACCATTTCCGCCTTTGACAGCGACAGGTTTTATGTGTTTGTGTGTGAATGTGTGTGTGTGTGTGTGTGTGTGTGTGTGTGTGTGTGTGTGTGTGTGTGTGTGT
>NC_068992.1:22339528-22346209 GCF_001194135.2 Octopus bimaculoides
TATATATATATATATATATATATATATATGTGTGTGTGTGTGTGTGTGTGTGTGTGTGTATACATTCATATATACGCGCATGTATGTATATATGTGTATGTTCACATGTATGGGTATACATGTATATATACGTGTATGTGTGTAAATATGTGTGTATATACATATATATGTATATATATATATATGTGTGTATGTATATATGTGTTTATACGTATGTATGCATATATACGCGCATGTATGTACATATATGTATGCATTTGTTTGTGTTTATGTGTGTGAGTGTATATGTATGTAAATGTATCAATGCATATATGTGACTGTATATATATGTATATGAATGTATATATATATATAAATGTATATGCGTGTATATATATATATTTGTATATAATAAATAAATACATATATATGCCTATATATATATATATACAGGCATACACACACACATATATATAATGTATATATGTATATGAGTATATATATGTACACACACACACACACACACACACATATATATATATATATATATAAATAAATATAAATATACTCATGCATGTATTTATATACGTATGTATGTATGTATCTATCAGTCTATGTATATATATCTATATCTATATATACATGCATCTATCTATATAGATATATATATGTGTGCGTGTGTATGTATATGTATGTATTGTATACATTTTACATATATATATACATATATATACATATTTATTTATATACATATTTATTTATATACACACACACACACACACACACACACACACACACACACACACACACACACACACACACACACACACACATATATATATATATATATGCAAGTATACATGGGTGTGTATGTATATGTGTATGCAAATATGTACGCATATGTATGTATTGGGACACTCTATATTTCAGTAAATGTAGGCAGTCACTTCTTTTTCCAGGGGAATTGGTACATAAAATGAAATGATCTTGGCGACAAAGTCACATCTAGAAATTGCGAATTTTATCTACTTCCCATCTATGCACATTAAAGCGAGTAGAATAATTTAACTCGCCTGAGGAGATAATTAATGTATATGACAACATTTGATCTTGTAATCTGTGACTCAGAATTACTGTAACTTTCTCATTCAGGCACAAAATTGTGCAGCTATTTTTCTTAATTAGGTGTAGTTTTCGTTTAATTAGAAGTAGTTCTGTTGATTATTCTGTTGTTTCATTTTTCTGTATTTCACTGGCAAGATTCCTGATATGAACTTGTGTGCTGAAGTGCGTGTGTTTTTATTGACTTAATGAACCGCCCGAGATTCAAGGAATTCTGCTGTTTATTTGTACATATAGGGACAGATGATGTCGTGTGATAAGAAGCTTGCATTCTAATTACATGGTTCCAGTTTCAATCTCACTGCGTGGCACTTTAGGCAGATGTTTTCTACCATAGCCTCTAGTCGACCAAAGCCTTGTGAGTGGATTTGGTGAACGGAAACTGGAAGAAACCCATCGTAACATATATATATATATATATATATATATATATATATATTTATCTTCAAGGCGGTGCACCATCATGGCTGCAGTCTAATGACTGAAATAATCCTCAGCCACTGCTTCACAACCGGCTTTGTTGTTTTTAATGTCCCCGTAATATAGCGGTTCGGCAAAACAGACCGATAGACTATGTAGCAGTCTTAAAATAAAATAGAAAGGGAATCGTTTCATTCTACTAACAAGTCTTGAAGGCGGTGCACCAGCATGGCCGCAGTCTAATGACAGAAACAAAATAGATAAACGATAAAAAGAAAAGACATATAGACGATAATATTGTTCAGTCTCCAGTATGGTTTTACGTTGAATATGATATCTTTGTTTATTTCGGGGAGTTCGACATAACCTGTCACCTGGTTTAATCCTCCTAAGTTTATTGAGCAGACTCCATTCTGTAGCAAACTCTCTGTAAACATCTGTTTGAGGCTAACTACACACTGAGATAATTTTTCTATGAATGAGAGGAAGAAGAAATTGAGTCTATTACTTGACTAGTACTTTATTTCACAACCCTCGAAGAGACGACAAGCAAAGTTAGACCCGGTAGAACCACGAACTCGCAGCGCAAGAACCGGAACAAACACCAGAGTGAATTCTAGCCGAGGTTTACAATAATCATTAATTCACTGCTTTTCCATAACGAATAGAATATAACAACATATTCAGTGAATATGTTTTTATATATTAATACTTTTCTATCTCAGTAAAAAAATATATATAAAAAGATCAGTAATCATTCGATATTTTTTCATGCACTTCAATATCATTATTTACATTTATGTGGTGGTGGTAGTAGTAGTAGTAGTAGCAGATGTGATAATATTGTAAATAAGATACGAAATATAGAATAGCAACACCTTTGTTTTTCTGTTTATATATTGCTTGCTATGTAGCACCTGTCATTCAATGTGATTATGAGAGAGTCATGAGAGAATTCTCTGTCGAACAGGATAGGTAATTAACTGGTATTGATTAAATTTAAGACAGAATAGAAGACGCAGTGAACCGTTGGTCGGTAAGTTCTTGGCAAGCCAAGAAAAATATTTAAATGCCTCCCAAGTCAGGGAAAGATTAGAAGGATTAAAGACTAATGTTTAGCTTCGGTTTCATGGTATTAAGTGAATAAGTGGTGAAAACAAATACCTACCTGAGTGGAATGATTGTTCATCCGCAATTGATATTTTAGAACATATGGTACTTATATCGTTGGGCTGTCAGATAAATTCGTTCGTTTCTTTTTTCTTACTATAAGGCATTTTATAGCTATATGCCTGCAAAGATGTAAAATTGATTCGAATTTCAAAAGCTAAAAACAAAAGTTATAGAACGAGAATAGACCTCCGGAAAAAAAGCAAAACAAAACAAAAAGCAAGACAAAAATAACATAGGTTACTTCAATAAAACTATTCTTCGTGTTAATTTAAATAAAAATGGAAAAAAAAAATCAAATAAATGAAAACCAAAAAAGCTCAGCGAATTTATCTGACGATCTAAAAAGTATTAGGAAAAATTGTGACGTGTATAACGTAGGATTCAGTGTAAAAAAAAGAACGGGTAACGACCCTTTTGGTCATAAATGACCATGGAATTACACCTTGAAAGTTCCCTTCCTAGGCACAAGCTCAGGCTAGGTTGTTTATGGAAGATCAGCAGTCCCCCATGCATACCAGCCTCCCCTCTCCATGTCACCAATGTTATTTAAGGGAGGAGCGAAGGCCGATATATCTTGGCACCAGTGATGTCACAATTCATTCCCACAACTGAGTGAATTGGAGCAACGTGAAAATAAAGTGTCTTGCTCAAAAACACAACACACGGCCTGGTATGGGAATCGAACTCACTTCCTCATGATTGTGAGCCCGACGCTCTAACCACTAAACCATGCGCCTTCTGTGCTGTTAAAATAAACAATAAAAAGCTAGATCAGTGCGCTGTTTCCTGGAGCCTAGATCAATGGAAGAATGCCACCAAGGAGGTTGGCACGGCAGCTGAAACAAGTTCAAGGTGGCGATGGTTGATAAAAGACTAGTTCAGTCCTTGCTGCCCCACTCAGGCAGAGCGTACAGGCTAAGGAGCAAAATACTTGTAACTCTGAGATACGTGCTGACGATTCGGAAGGCTTTCCAGCATTGCGATGGATTTAGATCTCGCAAAACGTCTGAGTGGCTCCTGCAGTTTCTGCGTGGAGCAAAGTATCTTCGATGCTTATTTCAGCGGTACTGGATTTAAAAATCCAGACCTAGATAGTCGAATTAGTGTCTGGGGTCTAATTCCTAGATAAAACAACATAATTCTAATGATTAAAATATACAGCTATATTTAATGCGGCGAGCTGGTTGAATCATTAGCATGCCAGGCAAAAATGCTTATCGGCATTTCGTTCGTCTTTACGTTTACAGTTCATATTTCGCCGTGATCGACTTTAAATTTCGTCCTTTCTGGGTCGATATAATGAGTACCAGTTGAGCACGGTGGTCGATGTTATCGGCTTACCACTCTTCCGAAATCGCTGCCCTTGTGGCAAAAAATTGAATCCAATGTAAAATTTTTTTATTTGTCACACTGGTACAAGACGACCAACAATAAATCTTTACCAGTACACTACTGTCACTAATTATCGATTTTTAGAGAGATGGAAGCTAAGAACAAGGTTGAATTCAGAAAATGGAGATATGTAACAAGATACTGCCAGTCTGCTATAGAAGATTTAGATAATTACTTGCCTTGAAAATCTTAGTTATCACGTTTATCTTGAAGAAGTAACATGTAACACGAAATATCTCTAACGGCTGCAGTGGATTTTCTATGTTGATATAATGACATAATATTTTTTTCCTATGTCTATAAACGTACAGATTTAAAAGTGAAAGGCCAAGAAACAGCTGACAGAATTAGTTGGAATAGCCTGGATGTATTGAATGAATTAATTGAAGGATAGTTTAAACAGTTATCAAAATTTGTCCAGTGGTATAGCATTTTGTCTCCAGCACGTTTACAAAAGACATCACGTAAACACACCATTTTTTTCTTTCTGTGTCTCCGTTGACTCTCTCAACGTATCTACTTTCTCTTTATCTAAACTTTTGAGTCACAGACGATAAAC
Source organism: Octopus bimaculoides (assembly GCF_001194135.2). Classification (NCBI taxonomy): domain Eukaryota; kingdom Metazoa; phylum Mollusca; class Cephalopoda; order Octopoda; family Octopodidae; genus Octopus; species Octopus bimaculoides. The sequence continues at coordinate 22,344,174 of NC_068992.1, forward strand.
ATGGTAACTCACCCTACTTCTATTCTGGTCTATGTTTGTATGTATGTATGTATGTATGTATGTATGTATGTATGTATGTATGTATGTATGTATGTTTGTATGTATGTATCTGTCTGTCTGTCTCTCTATCTATCTTTCTGTCCGTCTATCTATCTATCTATCTATCTATCTATCTATCTATCTATCTCTATTACATAGACTTTTATATGCTATAATAATATCCTTGTCTCCAATGTTATGATGGTACTGGTAAAGAATATATATTTAAATAGTTTCCTATTGCCTTTTAGCGGTAGATGTAAATCCTGAGACGTCTAAGATTGGATGAAACACCAAGAGAAAGCAAGAGAAGGTAGAAAGTTGTAGTAGTAGTAGCAGTATAAATATTAGTAGTGGTAGGAGAAATATGAGGATGAAGAGAAGAAGGAGGAGGGCAAGGAGGTGGAGAAGAAGAAAAGGAGTAACCAGACACAACGATAAACGAAAAAGAACAGACGATAATGAAGTTGAGGAAGTTTAGTAAACGAAGACGGAAAATAATGAAAACAAAAACAAGAGGAACAAGTAGGATGAAAAAGAAAAAGAAATGGAGAAGTGTTTGTATGTGTGTATGTATGTGCGTGTGAGGAAGAGAGAGAGAGAGTGTGTAGAGAATGAGATAGACACAAAAATACAATACAATTGGAACAACAAGAAGATTAAGAAAAATAAAAATATAAGCAAGGAAAAGAAAAGAATAACGAAGAAAAAAAATCCAGTCAGAAATATAAGAGATAGCAACAAATGGAGGACAAAGGGAAGACAAATAAAATCAATAAAAATAGTAGTAGTGGTGTTTGTGGTGGTGGTGGTAGTAGTAGTGGTGTTTGTGGTGGAGGTGGTAGTAGTAGTAGTAGTAGTGGAAATAGGGTTAGTGAAGAAACGGCAGTAAGCCATAGTGATATAAACCTTCATTCACATGAACTCTTATCGTGATACAGAATAATATTGATATGTGAAATTGTTAGTGACCTTGTACGAAGAAGAGAGACCTAGTGTGATTCGATCAGAGTCTAGAAATCTAAATCTGAACACACACACACACACACACACATATATACACATACTTATATACATACATATATATATATATATATATATATATGTGTGTGTGTGTGTGCATGTATGTATGTATGTATGTATTTATGTATGTATTGGTCTGTATGTATATAAACATATATGTATATATATATAAATAAATAAATAAATAAATACATATATATATATATATGTGTGTGTGTGTGTGTGTGTGTACATAATGGTGCTGATGATGAAAATTATAATAGTCCTTTCTACTATAGGCACAAGGCCTGAAATTTTTTGGGAGGGGACTAACGATTCTGCCGGCTCTCCACCTTAATAATAATAATAATAATAATAATAATAATCCTTTGTACTGAAGGCAAAAGGCCTTGAAATCTTGGCGGAGGGGACTAGTCGATTGCATCGACCCCAGTGTCTCACTGGTACTTAATTTATCGACCCCGAAAGGATGAACTCAGAACGTAATAACGGACGAAATATCGTTAAGCAATTCGCCCGGGCTGCTAACGATTCTGCCAGCTCGCTGACTTAATAATAATAATAATAATAATAATAATAATAATAATAATAATGATAATAATAATAATAATAATAATAATAATAATAATAATAATGATGATGATGATGATGATAATAATGATGATGATGATGATGATGATGATGATAATAATAATAACAACAATACAGCTACATAAGCAAAGACAAATAAGTATATAATAAACAAGAAATACGGGTAAATATGTATACGTAAAGGAGAAAAAAAATCAAACAATAAAGGAAATAGAAATAAATAATAAAAGAGCTAACAATAGATAAATAACATTGATCAGACTTTAACAATAATTCTCCACTCCGGCAAATGGATCGGTTTCATTTAGTTGGCTTCTTTCTTTTATATCTGCCTATATATGTATATGCATATATGTATATGTATATGTATATATATGTATATA
>NC_068992.1:22346502-22351455 GCF_001194135.2 Octopus bimaculoides
TATATATATATATATATATATATATATATATATATATATATATATATATATATGAGTGTATATATAAGTATATATATGTATACGTATACATATATATATATATTTACACACATGTATATATATGCACGCAAACACACGCATGTATGTATATGAGTATGTATAGAGCACACAAACATATCATATCATATCATTTCATTTCATTGAGTTTATGTGTTTACACAAAAGATCTATTTGATTTGGCAGATCTCCTCACAGAAAGGTTTATGAGTTCAATCCTAGTTAACAACAAGTGAGCAAAATTAATCTGATTTGCATGATGCCAACGAAATGATTGGAGAGCAATAAAGAACTGCCAATCATATCAATGATGATTGCTAGTGACATAGGATAAGTGCAAATATTTGACAACATAATTGATTTGGCTGTGTGCCACCTACTCTCCTCGATAGCAATGAAAATATTATTATTTTGCCCTCAATACTTGTACTTACTTAAATAAAGACAACGTGAAGATTCAACGCAAGATGAGCTACTCCAGTGGTTGCCATTGATTGAGCAGCAAACATTGGACGTATACAGACCCTGTGATCAAATTAAAACGAGAGTTCATGCAAACTTTCTTGTATCTGTGTTAGATAATATCAAGTGTGGTGTATTAGTGTATTTTACACTTTAAGGTTAAATTCACTAGATATAAAGATGGGTGGGTCAACAATTGGATTTCTATTCTTGTTAGTCTTATTTTCATTCTTCATCTATTAGATATTTCAATTAAGAATTTTTGTTCGCATCCAGCATTCAGACTTTTATGCATATCTCAAGTCATTAGTACATCTAACTTATTTTACTTGACTCATTTTTATTTGTTAATTATACAGTTTTACCAATGGCAAAAGACTTTAAAAAACACCATTTGGTTATGTAAAATTCTTTGTGAAGTGACGAGACTCTATGCTGATGATTACAAAGAGACCGAAACATAGTTGTTCTCTTCCTGAAAACAAAGATTAATTTATTTCCGGAGATAAATTTATAAATACAAAAAATTTTCATATAAAAAAAAACAAAAAAAAACAAAAACAAAACAAATGACTATTCCGACTTGAACCTATCATTTTTTTAAAGTGCTGAACTGGCAAATTTGTTACTATGCCGGACAAAATCTTTAACAATTTTCTCCGGCTCTACGTTCTGAGTTCAAATTCCGCCTTTAATCCTCTCGAGGTAGATAAAATATGCACTAGTTGAGCACTGGATTCAATGAATGCGACTAGAACCTTCTAAAATTTCAGGCCTTATAGTAGAAAGAATTATGAGGACCTTTACGTATTTCCGCATATGATCACAGAAGTTCGTTTGCAAAAATTAAGTTTTTAAAATTATTTTTATTGATACTTCCAGATCCATCGTTAGGACGAGAACTGTTATTCGCTCCTGTGCTGCATCTTTTACAATGGGTAACTCTTATTTATGTGCACCGTACCATCATAACTGACTGGGATCATATCTTTTGAGATTAGAGTTATATATCAACAGTTTCATGCTCGTCCTGTCTTTGACGCACATATGTCGTGTTTGTCTTTATTATAGTTTTGTGTTTTGATGTGAGTATTGCTCCCATAATTAATCATCTATATTTGTGAGTAATCCCGTATAAAATGGAAATATTATCTATTAACATTTTCTTACCAAGCTTTGTTTTACGGAGTGTAGTGTTGTGTGCTGCAATTACTTTTAGTTGTAAATGCATTGTTCACCTACGGTATCGTGTTGTAGTCGTATGGCCACAGAATTTTGAAGTTTACGACACTCACTTTTACAGTCAAACATGTATATAAAAACACAAAATTTGAAAGCATAGAACAAATTCTCGCCAACATGTAATGAAAAATACTTGCTTCATGGTTGAACTTCACTGTTTACAGCTGCTACTACGGTGGTGTGGGGGTATTACGTATGATGGAAGTAAAACGAGATGTTTGGTATAACTGCTTTGGCGCTGACTGATTTGACCCTGACTTATGAGGCAGCTGACATTTTAATGCTTCTCTCGTTCTCTCGCCTTTCATCTCCCGCTCTCTGTCTCCCTCTATCCATGTGTGTGAGCATGGTTCTCTTTATGAGTATGAAAGAAAATTTTCAAGACGTTCATTTAATAAATTGAAATGTTTCTTTCTTTCTTTCTGTCTCTCTCTATCTCTCTTGTTTGTTAAATTTAACTTAAATACCTGATTCTAGCTGAATCAATGGTAGAATGGGCGCTAAATCCAGACTATATGCTGGATGTGGCATTAGTTCGATTCCTTAACGTTCTTGGAATTTATTCCGGGTCGTTCGAGTGCTATGACGTCTTGCACTATCTTGCTGCAGAATAGCTCGCTTTTTGGTAACCAGTGCCTGGTGTTTTAACGCACAATGGCATGCACCCGCTCCAGCTGTTCGGAGTAAGGGTTGGCATCGATTGTTCGACCGTGCGTAACGAACTCCTAGTGAATTATCCCCTCATAATTCTACTGGACTCAGTGCATAACTTTGTGTTTGAAATACTCATGTTTGGTGACAGGTCCCGGAGCTGGCTCTAGCTTATGCACGTTAGGATTGCAGGAAAATATCTCCCTCAGATTATTACTTGTTCCGATCCCTGTCTCAATTCTAGTGTTAGCAATGCGTCACCAATCAAGAGGAGGTGGAAGCCTCTGGGAAGGAGTTCTTCGCCTCGAAGTAGAAGAACTGGTATCAGCATCAGATCAAAGAACTGGGAGAAAAGTTGGCTTCAGACGGAGTAATACGGTTGTCTCTATTTTTAATGCTAGACTGCTTTTGTTGTGACGTGACGAATAAAGCAAATGTTATCAAAATATTACAAAACTTTTGCCTGAACACAATGTTCTTTTCTACTCTATGCACAAGGCCCAACATTTTGGGGGAGTGAGCTAGTCCATTAGATCGACCCCAGTACACAACTGGTACTTAATTTATCGACCCCCGAAAGGATGAACTCAAAGTCGACCTCGGTGGAATTTGAACTCAGAACGTAAAGAGAGACGAAATAGCGTTAAACATTTTGCCTGGCGTGTTAACGTTTCTGCCAACTCACCAACTTGACTTATTTGTATATTCTGAGATTTAATTCATTAGAATTGACACTTGCACAGCTTCTTCGAAGAGAATTTGCTTTAGAATTAACGACAACTCGTGTTTTAAGCAAATAACATAAACCTACATAGCTTTTCATTATGAATGAGTAAATAATATATGATATGATATGTACAAATGGTCTTACAAATATAGAAAATATTTATCATCACCAGCATGCTGAAGGGAACCATTTATCGATATTTATCGATATGAAATATCCAACACCAGGTTAGAAACCATATCGACTTGATCGGTTGGATGATCGGGAACAAAAGAAATAAATACTATTAGAATAGAACAAGCGTTGCTGAATAGATTTAGCAGTCACTAATCCCATACACAATGGTGCTGTCCATAGGTTCTTACATACATGCAAGTATACATACATGCATACATCTACACACACACACACACACACACACACACACACACACACACACACACACACACACACACACACACACACACACACACACACACACACACACACACACACACACACACACACACACATGTATATCCATACATTCAAATGTAAATGTTACATTGATTTGCTACAAAATAACCAGATTTCAGATATCCAAGAGAACTGAAATTCTGACATGTTTCTTCTTTCTTAGAGAAATAGGAAATCAGAAGTTTGGTAGCAGACTTGTCTTGCCCAAAGCGTACTTCTTACATAACGGAATTCGACATCCGTATATTTATCTCAAATACAATAGACTGAATAAAGCACCGACGGCAGTTCTACAGACAATGTTTCCTTGTGTTTATAAATCTCTTTACATCATATATCTATTACATAATTATGGATTTCAAATTTGGCACAAGGCCAGCAAGTTCAGGGGATGGGGTAAGTCGATTATATCGACCCCAGTTCTCAACTGGTACTCATTTTATCGCCGCCGAAAGGGTGCGAAATTTGAACTGAGATCGTGAAGATGGACGAAATACCTCTAAGCCTTTTACCCGGGGTGCTAACGATTCTGCCAGCTCGCCGCCTTCGACTTTTGTTACGTAATCATTTCTACCAGTTTATTTTCAAAACTAGAATGTTGTAAAAAAAAGTATCTGATATTTAAAGGCTGATATTTAAAGTTGAAGATATGTCCTATATACATCAATACAGATACAACTTGAATGATTGTGATCCTAAAGAAAATTTAATATGAAAGTTTCTTTTTTATAATACAAATAAATGCATTTTGATAGAAATACAAATTTTAAAGCGTATTATTCTAAGCATAACACTTTCTTGCAGATATAAACATCCTAAATTCTACAAATAAAGCAATTTAACTCGATGATAGATCCTCAGCCATCACAACAACTAATGTTATGCTTAGACAGATTCCTCTACCACACACTAACAACTTCTGTTCTTCTGAATTACAAACTTCATGCAACTTCTTCGGAAGCTCAAGAAGTGTGCACTCTTGTGATTTTCTTGTCGTTCCTATTGTGCTTTACGCACAAACTTCGTAGCAAAGAGATTTTCCAATTATTTTCAACCAGAACTCCGTAATATTTTCTCAATAAATTACCATCTTTCAGAATTTCAAGACAATAACAACCTCACCAATCTCATTAGACTGTACAGTCTGGGAAATTCAATGAAAGTCTTAAGTCGCTCTGACGTAATATTATATATCCTCTACAGTTATATTATACACAGTCAGCCAAAAGACACCCGACAGTAAATCAAAATTCCTTAAATACTATCTGTAATTCTGTATTGACTCGAATGGAAAAATGTGTCGCTCAAGAAGGACTTCCGTTTGAACAATTTTCATGATGTTTCATATTTAGGTGCTT
>NC_068992.1:22351797-22355160 GCF_001194135.2 Octopus bimaculoides
ATATATATATATATATATATAAATTAGAAATGATCTAATTATATATCTCACAGAGAGAATTAAGCAGCAGTGTTGCGATAAAGCAGTTGTATACTGTCAACTTAATGTGACAGTCCCAATAAGGGAATCATACTGCTGCTATTTAGCCCTAGGAAGCTGGACCGCTTCCTGTCGGCTTTGACACATTACCTGTGTCCTTATATTTGCGAGGGGGAGACAAGCAGTGAATGTGTTTTCACTAAAAATATATATGTTTGCGAGGGTTTGACATGCATCTTCTGCCAGCTGGTGTCGCTACTTCAGGCTGATGGCGAGCAATGACTCAGAAACATGTCCCTGAATGCACACTATGCTAGGTGGGGGTGCTTGTCTCCTCCTCGTAAATATAAGGACACAGGAAATGTGTCAAGGCCGATAGGAAGCGGTCCAGCTTCCTAGGGCTAAATAGCAGCTGTATGATTCCCTTATTGGACTGTCAGTCACATTAAGTTGACAGTATACAACTGCTTTATAAATATATAGTTTTAGAGAAAAGAACCAATGTTCATGAACTCATCCATGAAAATCCACAGTCTCATGTAGAAAAATTAATAAGTAAATTAATAGATAGATAGATAGAGAGACAGACAGAGGGACAGACAAACAAAGCGACGGACGGACGGACAGACAGACAGATGGATGGATGGATGGATAGATTTATATAGATAGATAGATAGATAGAGAGAGAGAGAGAGGGAGAGAGAGAGAGAAAAAAAGAGAGAGAGGCATGCGTGTATATATATGCGTGCACACAGACACACGTACAGACACACACGCACACACACACATACGTATATGTAGTTTACTGTTTTGTTAAGGCAAAGATGAACAAAAAAAAGTACTCCATCCAGCGAGAGATAAATATAATTTAATATCTTGTGATAAGAAATCGGTTTAGTTGTCCACAAAATATTAAGGAATATAATACATATATGTATATTTATATCAATCACTCAATCTATCTATCTGTCTGTCCGCCTGTCCGTCCGTCTGTCTATCTATCTATCCATCCATCTATCTATCCATCCATCTATCTATCTATCCATCCATCTATCTATCTATCTATCTATCTATCTATCTATCTATCTATCTATCTATCTATCTATCTAATCATTTATAGTTATATATACTTATCTAACACTATTATACTATCACGATATCAACCAAAAGTAAATCTTTGAGTGTTGCATGCCTTGTAAGATCTCTCACCGCCCAATTACCACCAAATTCTTTTCGCCAAGTGTCTCTCATAAATTTGCAGAACTCTTCTATCTTCATGTTCTCAATCATGCTAATTCCACGGTGTACAAACTTAACACAGCGCTGTTTTCTGACACACACAAAAGCGCTACAGCACACAAAAATGTATATGTATATATTACTCTTTGTTTCATGAAAATCTTTACCCCATGATAGCAAGAAAATAGAGGCTGTCAGTAAGATACAGTAACTTGCTATGCTTGAAGTATAGGTTCACACTACTAACTTAAAATGGATAATATTCTTAATGATTTTACTAGCCCTGTAATGATACCACCAATACTACAATTCATACATGTACGTATATTCACACACGCACTTATGCATGAATGTTTAAGTACATATACATAAATACACAAACGTGTGCCGTACACATCCTCATATACTTATATATCATATATATATATATATAGAGAGAGAGGTGCATGCTTTCTTTAGTAATTTTCGTTTTGACTGAAGATTTACGTAAAGTGAGAACAAACAAATAATAAGTGATGTAATACACAGTAATATTATTGGTGTGAAAGAAATTGTATTGATTTCTCAATGAAATGATCAATCATAGAAGAAATATAATGTTTACAAATGTGTGAAATATGTTTACTAAATAATGGAAATCCTTCTGGAAAAATATAATAGACCTTCTGACCATATTTAATCAATCATAATACTCAATTATACATACGTGCGCACACAGTTGATATATATATATATATATATATATAATATGGTATACATATATATTATATATGATATACATATACATTGTATATTATGTTATACACACAGACACACATATATATATATATACACGCGCACACGAAAGAACGTTTGCGGAGGATTGATATGCAGATATCTATGCAAATTTACCTAATGTAATTGTTTATATAATTACAACTGTAAAATATATGTATTCGCATATAACTATTCTGAGTAAGTTATACAGCCAGGCATACACGCATACATATATACATACACACACACACCACATACGCATGCACATACACACACACTCGCATATATATACACACACACCCATACCGACACACATTTACGCACGTATATGTATACACACATTCACATATATATAAATATACATCGAAGAGGTTAATAGTAACTTCGAAGATGCCTATCATTTATCTTTGTAATTTGCTGTTATATATAACTATACACGAATCCAAACATTAATATAAATAGCCGATTTGTACGTGTCAGACAAATTAAATAGACTGAGAGTGAATATTGAACCTGAAGCAATTATATTATAGAAAAGTTATCACAGTTATTTAAGATGCCGCAAAATATGAAATATTTCGTTTAGTTTTCCAATTTTCAAAATTTTTATCATGGATTTGCGAAGTGGTTACGGGCAAAATTCCATTGCAACAGTTGAATATTATTTATTTTTGAGCTTCTATAGGCGTCGATGATTTTTGAAGTTACGAACAAATGTCCTAACGTATATACGTATATTATATATACGTTGCACACTCATACACACACATACTGATGTGGGCATACACAGCTGTTTGAGGTATGCCGAAGGCAAGACTTGATTAGAGTGAAGTGCTTCTGCATTGAAAGATGTATGAAGCAGTAAAAATAATCCAGTAACATCAGTCGCCAACTATCCTCAGTGATTTTTTTTTGGAAACATCTCCAAAATCATACATCCGAGGGAAATAATCACCGGCTTAAAAAAATTCATTGCTGACTTTCCTTAGAATCGTGTGGATAGCCATCACAACTTTACTCATAAGCCTGACAAAACCGTAAACTGTATAAAAATTCGGCATCAAACCAAAACAAATCGTCTCACCTTAACTTTCTAACAACCATCATTTTACAAACAAGTTATAACCTTCTGTAACGTTGGATACAAAACTACTTCGCTAATCTATCCACAACATACATAATTCTCAATGAGCACAATCTAATGTAGACGATCCAGCAGAAACTTTGAAGTCAATGTCAAACTTTTCCATGTAAAAGTTTACATGCGTGTGTTTACACACACACACACACACACACACACACACACACACACACACACACACACACACA
>NC_068992.1:22355199-22356152 GCF_001194135.2 Octopus bimaculoides
ACACACACACACACACACACACACACACACACACACACACACACACACACACACACACACACGCAAACATATGCGTGTGTATAGATGCATTTTGTCTGCCTGCTTGTGTGCTTATATGTAGCCCAGAGATGAATAGATCACAACATTGGGAAAATAGTTACAAGCTAGCTTCACAGAACGGTTCAAGATATCCAAAATCCATTAAAAGCAAGGTCTTATTATGGTTCAAGTACATACGCACACTTACATTCAAACACACACTTACATACACACCACCCTCTTCCTCTATCACACATAAAATATACTGATTAAAAACACTCTCACTCACCCATATACACATGTATGAAGTGTCTTGCTCAAGAACACATCGCACCACTAGGTCTAGAAATTGAAACCACGATCTAGTAATCGTGAGTGCAACTCCCAAACCATTAACCCCTGCGCACCCCACAGATATAAGTAATAATTTTATATTGGGCTGTACATCTTGTAGTATGCTGTTTAAAGTCCGTTCACAGTATTAGGCTACCTGATGTAATCAACAGCATGGAGATATATGTCACTAGATTTATTTCAGTAATTCCTCTGTCCACATAGATTTTATAAAAATATGAGAGGAAGAAAGTAGAATTCGTGAGACTTTTTATTGTGGTGCATCCTATATGCACATACATACATATGTATATATATAATATATCTATATGTATATATATATATTTATATAAATAAGGATAAGATCGGTATTTAAAATATTGATCTTATCAAGTGAAGATCGGTATTTAAAATATTGATCTTATCAAGTGGTCAGCATGGGAATAAAAACCATCAAAGGTAATAATTATTTAAAATTATAATACAGGGTATCAAGAGATACCACCACGCTGAAAAAATAGCAGTCAAATCCTGACTCCAAAACCACAATAAATGTCCGCAAGGTACATGTATGTATATGT
>NC_068992.1:22356275-22358107 GCF_001194135.2 Octopus bimaculoides
TTATGACTCTCGGTCATAGGATCGAGGTTTCGATTCCCAGACCGGGCGTTTTTAGTGTTTATTAAGCGAAAACACCTAAAGCTCCACGAGGCTCCGGAAGGGGATGGTGGCGAACCCTGCTGTACAACTTTCTCTCACTCTTACTTCCTGTTTCTGTTGTGCAGGTAATTCAAAGGGTCAGCCTTGTCATACTAAGTCACGCTGAATCTCCCCGAGAACTACGTTAAGGGTACACGTGTCTGTGGAGTGCTCAGCCACTTGCACGTTAATTTCACGAGCAGGCTGTTCCGTTGATCGGATCAACTGGAACCCTCGACGTCGTAAGCGACGGAGTGCCAACAACAACAAAGTGTATATATATATATATACATCATATATACCTATATATATGTATGTATATATGTACATATATATATATACATACATACCAGCATTGTTTGCCAGCGGTTTGTTAAAATGTGTAGATATTTTTGACATGAATAGAATATATTAAAAGTTACAAAGAAATGTCTCTATTTAACGCATAAGTGGTTTGACAAAATCTGTATCAATATTTTTTAACAAACAATGAAGTTGAATTAAATAATTGTGTTCCTTTAAATACCAAACTGTTAGCGAATTAATTCCAGATACACGTGTTTAGAGAATGAATTTCGAGTATCTAACTGTACTTTGCAGTCATCTTAATTCTTTATTGTAAGCTAAAGTCTTGAACGCAACATTCACTAACTTTTTGTGTCTACATAAAAAGAGTATTGTAAAGTTGGTTCTATTTTGTTAATTCTAGATCTAGCTATTTCCAATACGGACGCACGCACGCGCACACACATACATTCACACACATGCACACACTTACACACACACAGACGCAGACGTGCACACAGATACACAAGCAAGCATGCGTGTATGCATATGCATATAGATACACACATATGTATATATATATATATATATATGCGTGTATATATATATATATATATATATATATATATATATATATATATATATGTATATATGTATATATATGTATACATATATATATACATATATACATATATACATCAGTTTATGTGTGTGTGTATGTGTATGTGTGTGTGAGTGTGTGTGTGTGTATAATGCACAAACACAAAAGGAGACAAGAAGATTAAATTTTAACTTCAACTTTGTTAGTCTAAAGCCGATGAGAATAATCAGCGTCCATCTTTGTTGTAGATTTTGCTAGACTGAGATTTTGGAATAATCTGGTGAAGTTAGTACGTTTCATTGACGTCGTTTTAGTAAAATAGTTGCTGGAAAGTATTGTGTGTGGATGAAAAAGTTTGAAAAAGATTTCATTTGTAGTGATGAATGATACAACGAGATATTCGTTACACCTGGGAGCAATGGAGAGGTTTTGCGATGGGGTGACACGTGATCCCAAAACTTACATCTTTCCCCTTGCTCTACGCCATCTGTCAACGTTAATGTATATATATATATATGGCAAAAATTTAGATTCAGATGAATTAAGTACTTAATTTGTGGTACCAGAATTTAGTACGTTATTATCGATACGGTTTCAAAATAAGGTAATTAAAATCAAAATAAGCAACAAGCATATCCAAAGGTAATGCAGTAAAATCGTTTCAAACGACTTCATTCAATTGAACAATGCAACCATTACATCAATTTAAATGCAGAGCAATCCTCAGCTGCATAAGTACATAGAATTAATTTAAATTAAAACAGATGGACACATTAGTATAATTTTACCTAAAACCTCCAAGAAAGTAAGGAGATAGACAAAGAACATGCCGTCTTCACTTCAGCATATATATATATATATATATATA
>NC_068992.1:22358405-22361422 GCF_001194135.2 Octopus bimaculoides
ATATAAATATATATATATAGTACAAAATGGTACAAGAACGCAAAACATCCGGACAGTTAGGTGATACAAAAATGGGAGAACGTTGTCAATTGTGATCAAGTATTAGTAAGGGTTCTAACGTTATCAATTATAATAATGACTTTGAAAATTGGCCCATGTTAACGGAGAACCGATATAGTTAATCTAATCATTATTGGTGATTTATTGAAACTTATTATTGCATTCCTTGGAAGAAAGAAGCTAACACTTGCTGTATTTGAACTCCAGACGTTTAATTATTTAGTACGAAGAGAAAGGGCGTTGCATAAGGAACTTTGTTCCAGATGTCACAAGTCTGATTGGAAATAAGTATTAAGTTTCCCTCAGATAGTGTTCTCATCTAAATGCTTACATCAGAGTGAAATGTGCTAAAAGCACTTCATGGCTAGGTTCATTGAAGGAGGAAAAGAAATACTTTTGGTCTACACGAAGCTATGGTAGATAGTGTCGTTCTGAGGCTTGAGTGCATTGGACAGTTTTCCGGATTCCTCGCGGGTCTAGGGGTTCAATTGCGATCTATATGTGCTGTGGGTTGTCGGAAAACATATGATATAAGGCCCAGTGCATTGATTTTTCCGGGGTGCCATAAATCTGCTAAAAAATAACCCTGATGGTAGAAGATACTTTCCTGAAGGCGCCGCGCTGTGTGATTGAAACTAAAACTGTAGTTAAATTTATAAAGATAAGTAAAGTTTATGAAAGGATATTATAAGCTGGTAACGTGGTTAAAAAGGGCAATTATCATCATCATCATCATCATCATCATCATCATCATCATCATCATCATCATTACCATCATCACAAAATAGTCATACTAGAATGTGTCTGATGCCATAACTAAAGTGGCATACAGAAACAGAGAGAGAGACATACATGCACACATGCATACATGCATATATACATACATACACACCGACATACACACATACATAGGTACATACAAACATATATATACATATATAAATATATATATATATGTATATACACATATATACATATATATATACATACATATATATATATATATATATATATATAAATATGTATACACACACACACACACACACACACACACACACACACACACACATATATATATATATATGCCTACAAACGTACCTATGTACCTAGCAATCTTACTGACATTCACACACATGTATATATATGTATATACCTACATGCATACGCGCATACATATCTATATAATGTCTACTCACTTCCCTGCACTACGACTGAATACAGACGCCCATACACATTACGACAATCAACTGTCCAGCTGTTTCGTGTAATTCAAAACAAACAGGTACCAACAGTAAATTGTAAGAAATATCTGCGTATGTAAACAAATAGCTATGTAATAACTCAAGACGAACTGAAAGAGAATGAGGAAAAACAATGCGAAAGAAATAGACTCACACACATACACCAAAGCACATGTCTCTCTTAAGCACATACTTAAACAAACACGTACACATATACATGCACATACAAACACACACACAAACTCATTGACACGCAGAGAAACACAGACTCACACAGAAGCACATACATCCGCAGGCTCACGCAAAAAGCACACGTTCTTTCTCACGTACATACGAAGACGAACGAGCAGACCTATGCGCACGCAATCACGCAATGATACGCATATTCACTCACATGCGCACACACATAAACGTACACGCCCACATACCAACAAGCACGCGAACGCACGCGCACAAAAAAAGAGAGACACATACACAAACATACTATCACGGGGACATATATAAGCACACGCACTAACACATACAAACATATTCTCTCACAGGCATATAGACACACACACACTCGCGCGCGCGCGCACACAAACATATTCTCTCACACAGACATGTAGACATACACACACGCAAAAACATACTCTTTCACACAGACATACAGACAAGACACACACACACGCACACATGCATACACAGAAACATACTCGTTAACGCAGACACACACACACACACACACGCACACATACACACACACGCACACATACACACACAGAAAATACCCTCTCACACAGACATGTAAACATACACACACGGAAAAACATACTCTTTCACCCAGACAAACAGACAAACCGACACATACACACGCACACATATATATACACACTTACACACACAGGAACATACTCTCTGACACAGAGACACACACACACGCACACATACGCATACGCAAAAACATACTCTCTCACACAGACATATAGACACACACACACACACACACACACGCACAGAGGCGCACATATAATCGTACTTGCCTATGTTTTCGTGCAAAAACACAATGATATATTAATTTCACCAACAATTTTCCAAGACACACAACACATAACGTCAAGACTTTCTTATTATTCAATTTCTCGTATCTTTTCTTACGTAAGACATTTTTATATTCATTCGCCATAAATTCTTGGAAAATTGTCACTGCACACCACGATCCTGCTGTGAACTACACAATGCAGATAGAAGTATCTATTTTCTTATTAACTTATTCTAGTTTCATTCATTGGACTGCGGCCATGCTAGGGCATATCTTTGAAGAATTTTTAGAGGGACGAGTCCACCCCAGTAATTGTTATGTTTTTTTCTTGTTTTGGAACTGTACTTACCGCATCGTTCTGTTTTGCCGAACCGCTAGTTTACGGGGACGTAAACACACAAACACCGGTTGTCAAGCGCTGGCGTTGGACAAACATGCAAACTCATACTCGAACGCACAAAAACATATCACACACACACACACACGCATACTCATGCACATATATAGACACATTGCTACACATGGTGCACGAACACATATCTATACGTGTATACATGCATTTATATATACATTAATATATATATATATATTTATATATATATATGTATATATATATATATATACTTCTGTGTATATGTATACATGTATATATATATGTGCATATATATATATATATATATATATATATATATATA
>NC_068992.1:22361908-22366322 GCF_001194135.2 Octopus bimaculoides
TATATATATATATATATATATATATATATATTTATATACATGTA
Organism: Octopus bimaculoides; assembly: GCF_001194135.2. Classification (NCBI taxonomy): domain Eukaryota; kingdom Metazoa; phylum Mollusca; class Cephalopoda; order Octopoda; family Octopodidae; genus Octopus; species Octopus bimaculoides. The sequence goes on from NC_068992.1 coordinate 22,361,953, forward strand.
TGTATCTAACTATCTATCTTTCTATGAATGTTTTTTTCATATTCAGTGATATGATATATGGTTATAAAAATAATTTTACATTAATCTGAATGGTTATTCCATACTCTTGTAATGGACGAGGAGGTAATATCAGTGCTCACCATAGTTTTGATATGAGATTAGAATTCCCGGAGTGATAGCCAGACAAACACTGTTTCGGTACCCTCATATTGTACGCAGCGTAAAACTCACAATTAGAGATTTAATTATCAGCATCAAAGAATAGGAAATAAAATTGATGTCGGTAGGATTTGAACTCGGTTGTTATAGATCGGTAGCAAGTTTTACTACACATTCTAACGATATCATTTTTCTAGCGGTGCCCGATTAACTATTGGCTTCATTACAAGTGTTAGCTTCGGGGTTTCATCGGATCATCGACTAATAACATTAAACATCATTTAATGATGAACCAAAGAGACAGCTACATTGGCAGCTACATTGTAATCGATGGTTAATACAGCATTTCGATGTTTTATTTTTTATGGTTTCCTTGTTTGAATTTGTTTACCACGCATATGTGTACATTGAGGAGATTGTATACATACATATCTGCATACATACATACATACATACATACATACATACATACATGCATGCATGCATACATACATACATACATACGTGTGTGTAATGCATATATTTTCTTGCATATTCTTATGCGTGTAATATATATATAATGATATAATATATATGTAATAGATATATAATTTTTATTTCCTTATTTGATTTGACATTATATATATATATATATATATATATATATATATATACACACACACACACACACACACATATATATATATATATATATATATATATATATATATAGATAGATAGATAGATAAATATATGTTCTTTTATTTGTTTTAATCATTTGATTGCGGCCAGTGCTGGAGCACCGCCTTCAAAATAAGAAATCGGTTCCCTGGGTGGATATATATATATATATATATAACCACAAGTTCCACTCTCTGCGTGTTTACCGTTAGTGCTTACGAAGGGGGCCGAAAAGTTCCTGTCCTTAAACGCATCGCGAAGGGCCCAACGTACCGTATTCCTTTACAGGGACCGTTGTAATAAAAGTGTGAATCTGAGAGAAGAATATGTTGAATAAAATCATAATTAACTGATCCTCCTCTATTTTCTTAGTACCTAAAGCCAGGAACTTTTCAGCACAACTTCTTAGTGATATACCAAAGCGGGTTGAACATTATCCACGTAAAACCGCATGTTTTTCTATCTCCCGGCAGTTTTTACTGCTTGCTCTGATATGAGTATTTCTGCAACCCCACGCTTAGACGGTTTGTCATCACATTACATTGACCGTTGCTACTACTCCAGGTAAGAATAGTCTAGGGAAAAATAGTGGCAAATCCCAGAAGCTCTCGAACGAGAGCTCCACTACACACATACACACACACACACATGGCATTCGTGTCTACAGACATATGTAGACACAAACGGCATATACTCTCTACATATACACACACAACACACATAGATATCGCTCTGTGAATATATAACTTGAAAAAAACCCCCAGAAAAACTACAAGAATAAATGAAATATAAACAACATATTTCCTGTATGTAATTGCTCTCCATGTACGTTTTAATATTTGTGATTGGAATGTTCTAATTAATCAAAAATTATCTAAAAATGTAAAAACAAATTAGAGGAATAAAAATCTAACACCATGTTGAGAATAATACAAAACACCCATTGTGTCTGCATGTATACGATATAATAGTACGTTGAGAATTTTAAAATAAATTACGTTGAAGTAAAAGTGTCATGTAAGAAACAAAACAATAAATAATAAGAATAGAATGTTAATGCTGCGTCTTTGTGTGTCATTCTTCTTCTGCGTTCTGGAAAAATTGTTAATGAAATATAAATATAAACATTGGTATTTATTATTTGGAGGCGCAATGGCCCAATGGTTAGGGCAGCGGACTCGCGGTCATAGGATCGCGATTTCGATTCCCAGATCGGGTGTTGTGAGTGTTTATCGAGCGAAAACACCTAAAGCTCCACGAGCCTCCGGCAGGGGGTGGTAGCGAACCCTGCTGTACTCTTCCACCACAACTTTCTCTAACTCTTACTTCCTGTTTCTGTTGTACCTGTAATTCAAAAGGGTCAGCCTTGTCACACTGTGTCACGCTAAATATCCCGGAGAACTACGTTAAGGGTACACGTGTCTGTGGAGCTCTCAGCCACTTGCATGTTAATTTCACGAGCAGGCTGTTCCGTTATTTATCTCTTGGAATGAAGTGGCGAGCTGACAGAGACATTAGCTCGTTGGTCTTAATACTTATCAGAATTTCGTCCGTCTCGACGTTCCGAGTTCGAAATCCACTTAGGTCAGCTTTGCTTTTTAACCTTTCAGGGTTGATAAAATAAGTACAAGTTGAACACTGGGGTCAATATAACCAACTTGCATCCTCCCGCATAGTTGTTGGCCTTGTGTAAACTTTGAAACCATTATTATCTCTTGGAATAAATGTTGTATGTATTTATATCAGCGCACTACAGAGAATCCATCGTGAATAATACAGGCGTCTATGTTGTACGAATCTTCCAGGAATAATATAGATGTAATTACGAGATGGTGACCAAAGATGGTCGTAGCAAAATGATCGACGCCTGCCTGCTAAGGCTAAAGATGGGTGGGGCAGACCTAGTGAATGAAATTCGGGCAACTTCTCATTGGGCTATGACCATGTTTGGTCACCATCTTGCAAAATACTGTAATTTAACATCTATACTCATCCATCCATTTGCGCTAGACACCATTTCTGCGCTATGTCCATGGATAACCAAGAAAACAAACTTTAATTAGATCAATCTACTTAGATGTCACTAGGTACCACAATGTAGCATATTTTTACTGACGGAATCAATGGCAGTCCTTTAACACACATACAACTATTTTATTATCATGTAGTATTGCGCTCCACTCGACTATTCTGCTGGCCGCACGACCTAGAATGAGGCATGTTTTGATACTAGACATTACAAACACCAATGACAGATGGATAGAGAAACTGTGTAATCGATTATATGTATAAAGGCCTGCTAATGAGATTTTGCTAATTATTTTTGTCTCAAATTGCTCATTATAATATATATACTTTTGTAAAATGGTACGCTGACGCATACATACATACATACATACATACATACATACATACATACATACAAGTTCCGGGCTCGATGTAATCGACTTACCTTTCCCATAAACATGCTGGCCTTGTACCAAAATTTGAAACCAGTATCTCAAGGTAGTGTGACTAGGTCAGCTAAGATGTTCTGACCATGATCCCCTATGCAGAGAGACATCTATCAAGCTTTATTTCTAGTGGCCTCGTCAAGACCAATTAGTCTTTTTCAAATTCCTCGGGAAAACATCCATTGTTTTCCTTTCCAGATTTATTGCTGGGAAAGTAAAATAAAAATTCGAGACATTTGGTACGATTCGTAAGAATGGTTGCAGGGCAGGAATAAGATTATGTAAACAAGATCCTCATAGGAACTGAAAGAAAAGGTTGTTGATTCAGATTTTCACACGCATCCAACTTGACTATTTAATTGATAGGAATAATATTGATTCCATTTAGTATAAAAACTCACAACGCACTGGTACCCACATATACAAACACATGCATACATATAAACACAAACAGATACAGACGCTTCTTCGGTTTCATTATTTTTTTTGTTCGTCTCTCTCTTTTTCATATCAATTATAAAGGAAATAAAAAAAAACATACCTGGAACGAAATAACAGGACGACAACAACAAAAACATCACTAACAACAACAACAATTGCTACTAGAACAAAATATAAACATGAACGAAACACAAGACATACAATAGCCAAAAAAGAAAAGTAAAGAACCAAAAAAAAGACACAGACTAACAAAATAATTCTTAACCAAGCTGAAACTCGAAACAGGAAAATATTGCTTCTGAATCCCCGTAGGGTCAATAATTATAAAGCAAAATGGATTATAAAACATTATTGATGGAGGTAGCTGTCTTTATATCAGCAACCCTCTAAATTGAGAATGAAATCCAATCCAGACAGAAACCTTGCTATCAAATTTCCGCAAACATTCCATAATTAATGGACTTTTCTACTCCATATGTCACAACATTTAAGAAAATTTCTTGGAAATTTACTAAGAAACAATAAAGCAATGCTCTCTCTTGAATCATGATACGAATACTTCAAATAAACACGCATTTGTGTATGTATGTATATGCATACATACATACATACACATATATATATATATATATGTATGTATGTGTGTATATATATGTA
>NC_068992.1:22366542-22366816 GCF_001194135.2 Octopus bimaculoides
ATATATATATATATATATATATATATATATAGTCGCACACACACACATAGATATGCATACGTACATACATACAGATATCTGTATGTGTATGTATAAGAATCTACGTGCAAGTACGTATACATGTATGTATGTATGTATGTATGTATGTATGTATGCATTATGAATGTATGCATGCATGTATGTATGTATTTATGTATCTATCTATCTTTCATTGTTTTTCCTTTTCTCATTTCCTCTCCCCTCTCTGTATGTGTGTAAGATTGGAAGAGCGTCG
>NC_068992.1:22367185-22369747 GCF_001194135.2 Octopus bimaculoides
TATATACATACATACATACGCTGAGCATCCTTTCCGGCGCGGTAACAATTCTGGCCTTCACCACTTTTTGCATGTTAACCCAACCGTTTATAAAATAACCGATGAAACTGTAGTAAAAACTTGCTCCAATACCAAAAACTCTATGCAGTGATGCAATTTACAAGGAATAGGTCTAAAATTCCGTTAAAGGAGACCCTGGCATCTTACAAGAGAAGGCCACATTAAAAGTTATATTCCTAGACATAGAAAAAGAAAGACTTGTCCTGAATCGACTGTTTTTAGTCATGGAGTGAAGGCACATGGTATAGTGGTTCAGATACTTTGCTCACGATCATAAGGTCCTGAGTTCGATTCCCGGCAGTGTGCTGCATCCCTAAGCAAGATACCTTATTTCACGTTGCTCCAGTTCACTGAGCTGGTCAAAATGAGTTGTACCTGTATTCAAAAGAGCCAGTCTTGTCTAATTCTGTGTCATGCTGACTCTCCCTGAGAACTACGTTAAGGGTAGGCGTGTATGTGGAGTGCTCAGCCACTTGCACGTTAATTTCACGATCGGATCAACTGGAGCCCTTGTCGTAGTGACCACAGAATGCCAGTTTTTGATCGGAACTGCTCGATCAAAATTGTTTTGGAGGTTCAAACAGAATTTATGACGACAGTAGCAAATATAGTGATTACTAAAACATTTAAACAGAAAATTTCCAATCTCTCACTGTATTTGTTGATTAGAGAATAAATAGAAAACCGGAATTCGTGTGCTGATGAAGGATGGCGTAGACAATCATCATTTAATATTGCAGTTAACAGGAAGGCGGCGAGCTAGTAGAATCCTTAGCACGCCGTACTAAAAAACGCTCTGAGTTCGTATTCGTCTGAGGTCGACTTTGCTTGTCATCCTTTAGAGGTCGATAAATAAAGTACAGTCAAGTAATGGAGCGAATGTAGCTGCCTTACCCCCTTCTCTGACCTTGCTGGCTTTGTCTCAAAATTTAAAATCAATAGTGAAGTTCACAGGACAACGTCAGAAGGTGAACTTCTTCGATGAGTGAAGTGTTCAACTTCTACAGTTCCTGCTGTTCGTATAACTGAGTGGTAAAGAGAAAATGACCCCGTTATAATCCCAACAATATTTTTGTATTTATTCCGTTGATATGCATTAAAATTGAGAAATGTGATGTGAGGCAAAAATATTATGTTTGATTCGTCTGATGAGATTTTAGCCATGCTTACACCAAGATTAAAATGTCTATTACTTTTTCTCTTACCATTTTGTCAAGAACAGAGAGGTAGCACCCACGGCCAAATCCTTTTTCTAGGGTCGCTGAGAAAGGTGAGAGGCTGACCTGGAATGAATGGGTGCAAGGACAAGGGTAGGGGTGGGCTTAAAGAGTGCGGTTCATTAAGAATATCATCAACCCACAGAAAATACTGGCGTAATTTAACGATTTCGCCAATCCTTTACCATGGAACGGAAAATCATTTTGCGTAACTTGAAAGAATAAAATGTGAGGCGAATTTCGCTGTGATTTGAAACGAAAGCGCAGAGAGTCAGAAAAATGCCGACCGACTTCATCATTGACCTTTTAGTATTAGTTACCACGTAAGTCTGATCAAGAATAAGTATATGCGTGCATGTGTGTATGTGTGTGTGTTTGAGTATGTGTGTGTGTTTGTCTGAGTGTGTGTGTTTGTGTGTCTGTCTGTTTGTGCGTATGTATGTATGTATGTATGTATATATATATATATATACATATACATACATATATATATATATATATATATATAAGTATATATATACGTACACACACGCACAAACACATACACGCATATCTACATAGATACATGCTTAGAAGTATGAATGTATGCATAAATTACTTGTACATACGTTACTCATATTTCTATTATAATGATCCAACCACGCATGAAATTTCCATATTATTTCATGGAAACACATGCAGCAGTTTGTATTTAGGCATTGAGTATAAGCTTGAGTATGATTATCTGCGTCACCTAACATGAAACGTGCTTGTAGAACTATAAACTCATAAATAAATACATGTATTATAGACGAGATGTTTTCCTCCTTGTTTGTATTTAAAAAAAGCCTCACGAGAAAATCTACAGAAATAAACAATTCTAATAATCTACAATGCTTAAAATTTGGTGTCGCTACGAAAATTTATCTTGCGCCGATATTCTGCGTACGTATAGATGAAATACTAACACACGCTGATAAGGTCGTATGAGCGAAACGCAACTTCATGTGATTTCTCTCCAATCACATACGTGTAAATCTGCGATGTATGACATGTGCACTATTACTTATGAGTGATTAATCGCATATAAATTAAAATTTGGTGATGTAAATTATGAAAGTCATAGCATGCGTGTAAGAATACAATGCATGGATATACATGTATAAGCATATATATACATATCAATGGATAAAACAAATCTATGTACATACATATACAAATGCATATATGCACACTGCACATACATACATGCATAGATACATACATATATATACATACTTATATATATATATATATATATATATAT
>NC_068992.1:22370280-22375276 GCF_001194135.2 Octopus bimaculoides
TGTAATCGACTTAACACCCCTCCATACTTGCTGACCTTGTGCCAAAATTTGGAATCAATATTTAAAAGAAATTTACTTTGAAAACGTACAACGGAAGACTTTGACCGAAAGCTTGTAACAGGAAAGTATTAAATGTACCCAAAGGCCCATGAGCTTATATTAAAAGAATTGACAGGGTGAACCTACCTGTAATGTAGGCCACGTTAAGATTTGAAATAAGAATGTAAATTAGAGAAAAATCATAACTCACCAATGGTAATACCTATTATCGACCCCTAATTTGAATAAGCTTGATTTATATCTCACATCGTTGAGGTAAAATTTCCGTTGCTGTTTTTCTTAATTTGTGATTAAATGAAAGAAAATCCTGATTGATACTTTAGAACCGAACTAATCTTTTAATATACAGATTCTGGATAAACGCCCGCTAAAGATGGACGTAGATTAGGCGCTAATGATAATTTATGGTGAATATAATGTTTGATGATAATTATCGTAATTTCTCTATTAATATGGACAGTTTATGTGTTAGAAGTTAGAGTTGGCGTTCCCAATAGCTTTGTTAGTATTAACTAATGATGTCATCAAATACTGGGTTTGTGGCAATTGATAATGCCTTTATTAACCACAGCAGTCAACTGACTAGAATAGAAAAAAATATAATTAATGTACAAGTTCATCCTTTTGTCATATTTGAAAATGAAAGTACAAAAATATATCTGACAGCGCCGATACATCAAACAGTCAAATTCTCCCACTTTTCAAGCTTCTACTGCTGTTGTAGACTTGCAATAGTTCAAGGGTAACGCTAGCCGCATCAATCAAAGGTATTATAGGGGTTACAAAAGCCACGAGCATAACCTCTTTCTTTGATTTCGCAGATTCAACTAATCAGAAATTTAACTCTTATTTTATGGTATATGTCATATGATCTCGTGCTCAATAATACTACATGTACCCAAAACATCGCAAAACCACAAAATTATTGATTCACAATTCATACCTGATGCTTTTCTAATTGAACTGGAAATGATGACAAGCAAAGTCGGTCTCGGCAGAATTCCTGCTCAGAACAGTCATATATATATATATATATATATATATATATATATAGCCTATCTGTCCGTATGTTTTTATTGTCGTCTGTTACGTTTCCGTTTTTGGGTATATCTATCTCTCTCTCTCTCTCTCTCTCTATATATATATATATATATATATATATACACAAATATTTTAAATTTTGGCAAAATGCCAGCAATTTTGTGGGAGGGGCTCAATTGCTTACATTCCCCATACTGTTCAACTAGTACTTATTTTATCGACGTCGAAAGGGAGGAAAAGTAGTCGACCTCGGCAGAATTTGAACTCAGAACGTGAACACGGACGTGACACCGCTCAACATTTTGTCCACAGTGCTAATGATGCTGCTAGCACGTTTTATATATATTTCAGTCCTAATATATGGATTCAAACAATCCGGTAGTGCTCATAAAAAAAAACCTCCTTAATGTATCAATATACAAACCATATAGAATGTATAGTAATACACAAGAGGACACGATTAGGAGTATATAAAATCATAATTGGCAGAGAAGTTTGATGAACTTTTATTTGACAATGAGAAAAATCCTATAATCTCAACAAACTATTTTTTGACTCAAAATCACGCAAATAATTCATATTACATATTTAGTAATAAATAAATTACTTTCACATCTGCATTAATACAAATACATAAACTTCGGTCAGTATAATCCAGAATTTGAGCTAGGACGTTTGTTAAATACAAACATTGCGTCTAATGTAGCAAAAAGGGCCTTAGATAATCATTTCCCAAAATCTAGCCCATATCACCGGATTTTCAGTAGAGATACTGTTAAATTATCCTACTCTGCCATGTCTGACATTGCTAAATACATATCCGGATTTAATTATCGAAAACTAAAATATCTAGCTTCTAATAATCAAACAAATTATATTAAATGAAATACAGCAATTAATACTAACGGAAGTCATCCATTTATAATAGGAGATGAGTCGATTACATCGACCCCAGTCTTTATCTGATACTTATTTCATCGACACCATAAGGATGAAAGGCAAAGTCGACCCCGGCGGAATTTGAACACAGAACGGCGCGACGGGCAAAATACCGCTAATCATTTCGTCCAGCGTGCTAACGATTCTGTTAGCTCGCCGCCTTAATAATAATAATAATAATAATAATAATAATAATAATAATAATAATAATAATAATTATAATAATAATAATAATAATAATAATAATAATAATAATAATACGATGCCAGCAATTTTTAAGGGTAGGGGTTAAGCCGATTACTTCGATCCGAATGCTGAACTGATACTTATTTTATCGAGGATGAAAGTTAATATCAGCCTCAGTGGTATTTGAGCTTAGTGGTATTTGAACGTAGAAATCCCTCTAAGTATTTTGTCCAAAGTGCAAATAGTCCTGCTAGTTAGCCGCCTTTATACACTCGACGGAAATAAAGATCAAGTCAACTGGACTTTGAGGAAGAAATTTAACAGAATCTTGTAAAACATTTAACCTTGTTCTCCGTAGTTTGATTTATTCTACGAAGTATCACAACCATCCAAGTAAGTAGTTTCTTTTGATTTGCAATCAGGCCAAATTGCATTGCTTTCTCAACTAATTCCTTCATTCACACTGCCACTACGATAATAGATGCGTGTATTGATGCAACACTTTGTATGAGCAGGGAAGTGTCATATGCAATATAAGGAGACCCTCTAGATGACTGTTATCTGAGTTCTTGAAGCTGTGGATATGGAACTCAGAATGTAGTATTAAATGGCTAGTCTCACTCTGATGGTTACCATTTATTGCAAATTGTTTAGTCTGGTGCTTTATTGCAAGAAATCCAGCTACCATCTTCGTTGTTACGTAATGTTCAAATAAAAGGTGATGGAAGCAAAAACAGTTAATAATAAACATCGTTACGAAGATAGAAAAAAAAAACGATATATTCAAATATAAGCAAATGAGCAACATAAAACTTATTTCAATATTTCCAATTTCTTGATTATTCTAGATTACTCTTTTATGAAATCAAACAACAACAACATCAACAACAAAAAGAACGAAGCAATTAAACAAAGAAAAAAATCTTTGTAGATTAAATCTACGGCGCTTCTCATTCATAAAATGCGTTGCGCAAAATGGAAGCATTATTGCAAATAAATATAAAAACAAAAATTATAATAAAAAACATATATAAAATAAAGGAGTTTAATCAATAAAAAATATTGATATTTATAGGGGAATTCAAACTTGTTTTGGATTACAAATATAAAATGTATATTATGCTTTGCCTTTTTAAATGAAAACTAAGTTGTTTTTATGAAACGTCATTAAATAATTTCGTTTTTGGATTTGGTTTGCAAGATTCTTTATGTGAGTTCGTGTGTTGAAGCATATTCTGTTGTGTCTGGGGAGAGTCATTCTCTTTTAGTGCCTTATAATTTAACACACACCGGTGAATGTGTTAAATTATAAGGCACTAAAAAAGAATGACTCTCCGCAGACACAACAGTTATTAAGTAAGTAAAATTGAAAATGTTCATGGTTGTTTTTTTAAAGGTTTCTGCTACAACTGTATAAAAGGTGAGACGGTATTTCTGCCGTGAAAGCTTCAGTCAATGTAAAACCTGTTTGGTGTTGTCTCGGGCAGGATTTATTTTTTATCTTCTACTTGTTTCAGTCATTAGACTGCGGCCATTCTGGGGCACCACCCTGAAGAATTTTTAGTCAACTGGATCGACTCCAGTACTTACTTTAATCCTGGCACTTTTTCTTTCGGTCTCTTCTGCGGAACCGCTAAGTTACAGAGACGTAAGCAAACTAACACTGGTTATCAAGCGGTGCGAGGGGACCAATCACAGACACAGAGATATTCGCACACGCGTACACACAAACACACACACTACCGCGCAGTTGCACACACCAACACACACAGTCACACACACAGTCACACACACAGTCACACACACGACGGGCTTCCTTGTGTTTCCATCTATCAAACCCAATCACAAGACATTGTTGAGCCCGAGACTATAGTAGAAGGTGCCAGGAAGTGGGTTGGAGAGCAAGTTTTTTTTACCACACATATACTTTATTCTGTAATTAGAATACACTTGTATTAGACGAAAATCCCCATGTTACTTATTAAATGGCAAAAACCTCTTTACTTTAATTGATTTGATTTATCGGATTATTTTTGCATATCAGTGTAGACCATATGATCTCTAAATTTCGTTACTGTCTTAAGCAACGTTAGCTCTAATCTAGGCGGCGACCTGGCAGAAGAGTTAGCATAGCGGGCAAAATGTTTAGCGGCATTTCATCTGTGTTTACGTTCTTAGTTTAACTTCTACTGAGTCCGATTTTGTCTTTCATTCTTTCGGACTCTATAAAACAAGAGGAAATGCAATCGACTTACCCATTCCCCTTAAATTGTTGGCCTTGTACCCAAAATGAACTCTAATCGGATATACCTATGACCAAAAGTGTTCCAACAGCAACCATCACGTCAGATTTTACATCGGTAAAGATGTTTTGAGACGGCAGAATATGAGTTGCGAGATATTTGAAACCAGCTAGGCTACTATCTCGTGATATCTATATTTAATGTTAATAAACCAATATGAAACATCATGCCATATCCTGTGAGGTAGTGAAAGGTTCCGTTAATCTAGATGAATGCATGTTAAACCATCATCGCCACATTTCTATACAGTAAAATTTTTGTAAGGATCTACGCTAAATTTTATGATCGCGTCAGATATACCTAATAAGCCCGAAGAGTGTGTTGGGGTAGTTAAAATTACAACCACACGCTCACAGCGTGTGTTCATAATCATTTTTCACCTTAAAATGCTATTTGTTGCAAAACTACGCATGTAAAAGAAAATGTTTAGCGCAAGACACACACACACACACACACACACACACACA
>NC_068992.1:22375778-22377156 GCF_001194135.2 Octopus bimaculoides
ATATATATATATATATACATATATATATATATATATGTATATGTGTGTGTGTATGTGTGTATGTATTTGTGTCTGTGTTTGTCCCCCCCCCCACCATCGCTTGACAACCGATGTTGATGTTTTTACGTCCCAGGAACTTAGCGGTTCGGTTAAATAAGTACCGATAGAATAAGTACTAGGCTGAGAAAAAATAAGTCGATTTAATCAACTAAAGGCAATGCTCCAGCACGGCCGTAATCAAATGACCGAAAAAAGTAAAAAAAAAAGTATATATATATATATGTGTGTGTGTGTGTGTGTGTGTGTATAAACATGAAATACCAGTACGAGTAAATTTACCCTTTGGGCTTAGAAACCTCCATGGGAAAGGAGAAGTATATCAAGGGGAATTATTCTCTGTCGTATAATCTTTAAAGTAAGTTTAAAATATTTTTAAAATGACGCGTCCCCAAGCTATGTAATATTTTAAACTCCAAGGCCTAAACTCTTTCCAGCGGAACGTTGTACTAGTATTCTGTGAATGTATTTTGCACTGAATGAGTTCGTATAACTTAATGATAGAGAAAACGTTGAGAAACGCAAGACTAAGATGTTAGTTGTATTTTCTCACAACGCCGAACAAAATAATAGTTATTTTGGAGACAACCTTTGATTGTCGACCTTCACAGAAGAAGATCTGCATGTACCACTGATAATCCTTCTCAATGTTATCATGTGGGATATCATGATGAAGATGGTCATGATGATGGACGTTTTCCCTGTAGATCAGTAGTTTTCAACTATTTTTTATCTACAGACCCCTTTGATTATTATTTTATTCTTGTGACCCCCCCGCCCCATAACTATTCGATGTTCAAAAACTAGTTTTATAGAAACTTCTTTGAAAATTCCTATTTTGTTATTCACACATTAATTTTTGTAGGTTGAACTATGTAAAATGTTAGAGAAAGAAACCTGGCTGTTTCTTGCAATACACACCAATATCAGTGATATATGCAGATCATCTTCAGCGAAGGTCGGCCATTAAATGTTGTCTCCAAATATAATTATTATTTCGTTCGGGGTTTTGACAAAACACAACTATTATCTAATGAAAAATTTGTTTCAGGGTCCCTTAAAATACTATTGTGGAGCCCCAATATACTATCTTGTTGTGTTGATACCAAAAACCTTATATGGACCCTCAGGGGTCATGTGGAACCCGCTTGAGGACCATTGAATGTGCGTACGCATGCATGTGTATTTCGGAGCGTGTTCATAGGTATATGCACGTATGTATGTGTGTATACGTGTATTCGTGAGTATACATGATCATAATCATCATCATCGTCGTCTCCGTCAGTGTCCTCCTCCTCCTCCTCCTCCTCCTCCTCCTCCT
>NC_068992.1:22377240-22379987 GCF_001194135.2 Octopus bimaculoides
TCATCGTCGTCTCCGTCAGTGTCCTCCTCCTCCTCCTCCTCCTCCTCCTCCTTATCATCATCATCATCATCGTCGTTGTCGTCGTCGTCGTCATCTGCTGCATCAATAGATTGAGAATTCAATAAACGATGTTTAGAACGAAGCTAGTAAACAAGATGATTGATAAGAGAACAGAGAAGAACGAAGTTAAGAAACAGAATGAATACGACTGTCGGGTTTTATGGCAAAAAAGGAGGAGGAGTAGGAAGAGGACGGGAATAACGAAAGAAAGAAAGAAAGAAAGAATGAGCTTGTATAGAAAGAAAGTGGAATGTGATAGAAGGAAAGAGAAAGGAAGATGAAAAGCCGAAACTGATGATGGATAGGATAACCGAAAGCGAATGAGAATGAGGAAATGTCTGAGACGAAGGAAAAAAATGTCAATGAGTGTATCTCTATCATTTCACTCTTTTATTAAAATATGGGACACGTTATTCATTGTGTCCCATATTTCAAAACATTATTAGTGTTTTTGATTTAAAAGAAATTAAGCTCCTATTTCTATCAAGCAAGTTGAGCGACCGTAGAGCGGCTTCCATAATGGCTCAATGACTACTATGAGAATAGCAGCAGAAGTAGCAGTAGTAGTAGTAATATTAGTCTTTCAGGTGAACCCCTGATATAGCAGGCCTGTAGTCAAATCATACCAGTCTTGACCAATCACATCCGTCCTGCTGTTCCCGGGAACGCTGAGACCACATGACCAAAAGTCTTCGTCTCTAAGATGGTGGGGACTGTATAATTCAAAGTTGATTTGGCTGTCATTTTTAACAGGCCAGCAACGACCACTCTTTAGTACATAGTGACGGCTGTGGTAGAGATGCCAAGGCGAAAGGTAGTAATTACAGTATAAGCGGTAGTGGCAGAGGCGGCGGTGCTGATGGTAGTGGTGTTGATAGCGTTGGTGGTGCTGGTTGTTGCGGGTGTTTGTTACAAGTCGTGGTGAAAATATATTTCGCTCAAAGGCAGAACTCAGAAACCATTCATTCTTAATATAATTCATGTTAAACTACTTTGTATGTAATGAATACTGCAGGGTTTTCATGACATGACTACTGGGAATTTGCCCATCTTCACTACGTTTCAACATTATGTAGATATCTCGCTGATATATTAGCAGATAATAATACGTACATATACGTATATGCATACATATACACACTTACATAGGTACACACATGCATATATATATATATATATATATATATATATATATATATATATGTGTGTGTGTACGCGCTCGAAGACGTACATGCCTGTGTGCGCATGCACAAATGCGTACCTACGTACATAGATAAATACACACATATATACACAGGCACATAAATGCATATTTATTCATATTTATGCATATTTATACATACATATGTACATACGGACGTATATGTGTCGGTATAAGTGTTTGTGTCTCACACGTCTCTGTGTACGTACATACATGCATGCACACACACATATATATTTATACACACGCACACACACACACACACACACACACACACATATATATATATATATATATATACACAAGTATGTATGTATATACATATGTATATGCAAGTACATACATATATTTATATATATGCATACACACATATGCATACACACGCATACATGCACACAAACACCCTCACACACACACATGCATACAGACTCATATGAAGAAATTTACTTCACAAAAATATCTGAAAAGTATGGAACTGCCATAAGTGGTTTTCTAGTAATAAAGCCAAGGACGTTTGAAAATGTGTATTGATAGTGGCGGAGGTGGTGTTGGTGATGGAGATAGCGATGGTATTGGATTGAGCGATAGAGAGAAGGGTGAAGAGAGAGAGAGAAATAAATAAAAATAGACAAATAAATAAATGATATAATAAACAAAAGTGAAACAGAACCACTCCAATCTGTAGATGAAGAGCATTTTCATATATTTATTATTGAATTTACGTACTTTATATTTTGTAATAAATCACTTCAAACAAAACAGATGAAATCGTTCTGGCAAATCATAGACAACTTCAGGGGTAAAATGACACACTGTAAATAGAATATAAGTGTAGATATATAAAACTGCATATTAAATGTGTAAGAAATAACCAATATTAGAAAGAATAGACACCTTGTTTCATATCACTTCCTTCCAAAGACTGAAAGACTACTCGAAACGGCCAATTTTCTTCCTCTTCGTCAGGACTTCTTTGTTGTACTTCAATACTCATGCGCTTCAATAATCATTTCCTGCAATCCCTGTTACTTCGAACGTCGAGGTTGCGACGGAACAGAGCAAAGAGCTAACATGGTGAAGCAATCTATGCGTTTCGGTAAACCAGGGAGAAACGACAGCTAAAACTCCCCCAAATCACGTTCTACTGTTTTGAAAGAAACCTGAAGAATATTTTGAGTAATATAGTCTCTGTTACACAGGAAATAAAAGATTGAACTGTCATGGCTGGCAAGATTGTGTGCTTAAGTCGCTCACTTTGCAACCATGTGCTATGATGTTAAGCACTTCAATGCAACACCTTGGTTGAACTTGTTCTAATATAGCTCCGGATCGACCAAAGCTTTGTGAGTAAATTTAGTTGATGGAAACTATGTGGAAGCCGATCGATTATCTCTCTCTCTCTCACTCTCTCTCTCCCTCTCTCTCTCCCTCTCTCTCTCCCTCTCTCTCTCAATCACTCTCTCTCTCTCTCTCTCTCTCTCTCTCT
>NC_068992.1:22380669-22382448 GCF_001194135.2 Octopus bimaculoides
TATATATATATATATATATATATATATATATATATATATATGTGTGTGTGTGTGTATATTATATTTATGTGTATGTGTGTGCCTCTGTGTTTATGTTTGTTACCCTTCTCCATTCTGATCCTTCCCGAGTCTTGTAGATTCAAGGGGCCGTTTCCAGATCTCCGTGGTGTGTATATTCCCTACATGGACGGAACACTGTTCAGTCGCAGGATTACTCATTTTTGACAGTTGAGTGGACTGGAGCAACGTGAAATGAAATGTTTTGCTCCAAAACACAACACACCACTCGGTCCAGAAAACGAAACCACGATCACCCGACCATGATTTCAAAATACACACACGTATACACATACATACACACACACACACACACGTACACACACACCTATCTCAATGCTACTGCTATCTAGCACCTTCGGATGATCTCTACTCAACCGCTACACAACTGCTACTCGACTGCTACTCAACACACCTACCACAGCCAGACTACCTCTATTTATATGTCTTGGGAGATCCTACTTCTTCGCCTGGGGGCCTCGACACAACATACACACACATGTATTATGTACATATACAATATATATGTGTCTCTGTCCCTCTTTCTATATTCTGCTTTCACTCACACGTCTATCTTCGCATCTCCAATCTTCTGTAGTCGTTTCTTCTTATATTTAAATCTTCATCACTCAATGTGTCATACACCTCTTTAAAGCTTGCAGGATTGCTTGTAAGTTAAGGGAAATTACGTTGCTATTTCTTGCAGGTTAAATGAGGAAGAAGTGGCCCCCCAATAAGGGATCATGGTTGTTATTGTTGAGTCGTTGGTCAACCCTGATTGAATTGACCCATGACAAACTGCATTCCAGCTAAGACCATCAACCTTTTTTCTTATTGCAAACGGGATCATATTAACTATCTATTTATCTCTCTATCTGTATTATCTATCACTATCCATCCATCCATCCATCAATCCATCCATCCATCCATCCATCCATCCATCCATCCATCTATCTATCTATCTATCCATCCATCCATGTATGTATGTATGTATGTATTTATCTATCTATCCATCCATGTATGTATGTATGTATGTATGTATTTATCTATCTATCAATCACTATCCATCCATCCACTAATCCACCTACCCACCTACCTACCTACCTACCTACCTACCTACCTACCGACCGACCTACCTACCTACCGACCGACCGACCTACCTACCTAACTACCTACCTATCTACCTACCTACCTAACTACCTACCTATCTACCTACCTACCTACCTACATACCTACATACCGACCGACCTACCTACCTACCTACCTACCTACCTACCTACCTACCCATCCATCCATTCATCCATCCATCTATCTATCTATCTATCTGTCTATACATCTATTTATCTATCTATCTACCTATCTATCTATCTATAATTCCAGAAGTATATTTCATTCAAGTATGTACTTTTACATCAAGGATTTCCATTTGATCTTATCAGTTCCACGTATTTAGTTTGGAACAATATTGCTTCTTAATCCATTATTCCATTAGTGTTTGAATATCATGAAGTGACGATAATAATAATAATAAACGCGTTGATCGTCCACATTGCCGTAGGTCACAAAGTAACAGAGGAGCGCTGTTACAGCTGACGAAATCTTGATGTCCGTCTGTCTGTCTGTCTGTATGCATGTCTGTCTGTATGTATGTATGTATGTATGCATGCATGCATGTATATGTTATATATATATATATATATATATATATATATATATATATAT
>NC_068992.1:22382845-22384098 GCF_001194135.2 Octopus bimaculoides
ACACACACACACACACACACACACACACACACACACACATACACATATGCATATATATGAATTTGTATGACAAGCTGCCTGATGTGAAGTCGTGTGTTGAAACAGATATTGTTGTATTTCGGGACGGTCATTTTTTGTTTTGCCAAATAAACACACGCACTATATAATCGTTCTTCACTCGTTTATTACTATATTTATTCTAACGCATTTAATGTTGTCCGGAAATCGTTCGTCACACATACGTGACCTCTTTAGAGACACTTTCCGTCTTCGCGTGTACTCTCAAAGAACAGAATGGAATAAGGAGAGCAAGAGCACACACGATTTCCAGACAATGGACATGCGTTGGAATAAGTACAGTAATAAACGAGTGAAGAACAAATATATAGTCCATGTATTTATTTGCCCCCCCCCCCCAAAAAAAAAGACCGTCCCGAAATACAATAATATATATATATATATATATATATATATATATATATATATATGCATTTGTGTGTATATACGTTTGTGAATGTGTTTATATCCCACTTTTGGCAACCAGTGTTTTTTTGTTTACCTCTCGTAGCATAATCGCTCGGTAAAAGAAGGACACATAATAAGCTTATGTATATCACTATTTATTCAGATAATAGTGTCACAAATATCCAGTGGGCTTATTTAAAGATGATTAATTAGTCTATATATCTATATATCACTAAGTAGTCCGTAGCAGGGCGAAATTATATAATTCTGGCCGTTTTGGTGGCCATAACAGACGATTCTCATCGATCAACGATATAATTACGAGCGCTTTTATGCGCCACGAGTCCATATGAGAGATCCTCTCAAAAAGTAAGTAACACAACATCCACGTTCGTTTAGAGTTCAAGAATCGTCGTTTGGTATTAAGACTGCTTCTCACGCCATTAATTATTTTTGAGTAAGCCCACTAGCTATTCGCGACTCTGGTGACTGAATAGCAACCGGCATTCTATACATCACTGTCGGGAATTATGGCTGTTATGTCGTGGCTGGACATCCGTCACTGACGAGCCCAAGGCAGGGCGAAATAACGTAATCTGGTAGTTCTGAAAGCTTCTCGTTTGTCAACGACAAAATTACGGGCGCTTTTATGCAACACGTGAGAGATAAGCATTATGAGAGATACTCTCAAGTTAAATAACGCATTATGCTGTGTTCTAGCACGACCTCCAGACTATAGTTGGTGATCAAGGTTGCCTACGTGTCTATGTGTGTATATATATATATAT
>NC_068992.1:22385607-22385866 GCF_001194135.2 Octopus bimaculoides
TATGTATATATACCTGAATGCTGTAATCTGTTATGTATATAACTGTGTACATATATATGTATATTTGCACTGAGAAATATATGTATACGTAAATGCACATCTGTATATATATGTAAATCTATATATATGTAAATGTATATATATATATATATATATACGTATATGTGTTTGCATAATAGATTGCCACACACATGCTTACATCATACACTAAAAGGCATGGATATATATATATATATATATATATATATATATATATATA
>NC_068992.1:22385876-22386916 GCF_001194135.2 Octopus bimaculoides
TATATATATATATATATATATAGATATACGTTCGTTTGTGCGTGTATGTGTTTGTATATGTATATGTATTCATATATACATATATTGAAATATCTATCAACATATATACATATATATATGTGTATGTATATGTGTATACACACATACACACATACCCATACATATATATACGTATATATATATATATACGTATATGTGTTTGCATAATAGATTGCCACACACACACACATGCTTACATCGTGCACTAAAATGCATGGATATATATATATATATATATATATATATATACGTTCGCTTGTGAGTGCATGTGTGTGTATATGTATATGTATTCATATATACATATATTGAAATATCTATCAACATATATACATATATATATATATATATGTGTATGTATATGTGTATACACACATACACACATACCCATACATATATATATATATGTATGTATGTTTATATATATGCTGTTTAATAGAATTTATATGACTGACGCAATAAAAGGCTATTTGAAGTTAAACCGAATTGAAATGTTTCATTCTATCAGGAACATTTGTTGCAGTTCAAATCTTATCAAAGACATCAATAACTTTAGCGGGTCTTTCAACGACCGAGTCGTGTGTGTTAGAAGATATTGCCTTCTCCATTAGATCAAGACTTGTGAAGATTTACTTATAAATATTTGCTCTATGTATAGAAATTTCTTCCTTCATTTCCTTGGAACTGTATTATATGGCGCTTAGTCAGTCTTTTATACAGATGTTAAAAGACATAAGAACCATTTTCTAACTATATACCCTGTCCTTCTCTTTGAAAAATCATAGTTTTGTGGATGGAACTCTGAAACAGACTTGCTGGTAATTAATCCTTTTGACTTCAATCGTTTGCATATTGCTCAGTTTATGGTAACATCAGAGAATCCTACCATTCTACGCGCATGTGCGCACAGACTTACAAACTCACAAACATACTTTCACACACACACACACACACACACACACACACACACACACACACACACACACACACACACACACACACAC
>NC_068992.1:22387281-22390275 GCF_001194135.2 Octopus bimaculoides
ATACATACATACATACATACATACATACATACATACATATATGTGTGTGTACATATATGTATATTTGTGTGTATATAATCTCTCTCTCGCTCTGTCTCTGTCTCCCTCTATCTCTGTCTCCTTCTCTTTCTCCCTCTCGCTTTTTCCTCTCCCCTTCTATATCTATCTATCTATCTATCTATCTATCTATCTCTCTATCTATCTATCTATCTATCTATCTATCTATCTATCTATCTATCTATCTCTCTCTATATATATAAACATACGAAACACCATTTAATCTCTTATTAATTTTCCAGCATGATTACTGGTTTACAGCAGCACATAAAGCGATTATATAATGTATAGTCACGTGGGTCATTTATACATATCTTAATGTTCGTAGCGCTACAATAATTTCCAACTGTTCTGTTGGTTAGCATCTGGCTTGTTAACATAGCGATTTAACCCCCCAAGTTGGCCCTCATTCACCATCTGTATGCATAACTGCGCTTAAGACCTGAATGGTCTTTTTTTTCACAAAATATATCCAAAGTCACATCATGAAATATAACAATTGTTTTCAATCGATAGCGCGTGATTTGAGAAATATTTTACCGCTTTTTCTAAATGGTCGAACGAAGGTATTGACACGCCATCGTTGGTTGGAACGATGTTGCATATCAAATCAGTTTTTCGTCTCTTAATCTCGGAAGATTCTCAAAGCAAATGGCTAGGATAGTTGTAGGAGTGGTTTTTAAGTATGTGTAGTCACCGATGGTCCGAATATGATTAATTTAAGCAACTGAATTTTACATGGATATTTCGGTTTGCCAGATAACCTCGTTCGCTCTTTTCCTGTTAGTTTAATACTTTTCAATGTTATTTGAATTAACACAAAGAATTTTTATATCGTGTTTCGTGGGGTTTTTGTAACCCTATTTTCCTGCAGAACTTTGGTATATCGTTGTTGTAATTTGAATAAGCTTTACCTCTTTTCATATATATATTTCACAACAGAGTGTTAAGTATGATCCTCAACCCCATTAACGAACGAATTTATCTGACAAACTAATAAAATAATTAACATTTCTCATTAGCTACGTGAACGCGCGTGGCATGGTGTTTAGATTGTTGCACGCAGGATCGTTAGATCTTAGATTTGATTTCCGTATCGGACGGTGTGTTGTGTTCTTGAGAAAAACATTTCATTTAACGTTGCTCTGCAATGCGTTGGGATAGCCCAAAGTTTCTTCTGCGTGTTTATCTCAACCAGTTGGTCGAGCCTACAACTTTTAGGTTAGGCTAAGTACAAAAGTCGTTTTAATTAGATTAACTACTGATCCACTACAAATGCACCCGTATGTTATTATTATTAACACGTTAACCGCCACGGCATGTTACTGGCTTTTGTGTGAAGTTAAGCAATGGACCACCGGTGGTGCATGTGACAGCTAACGTGTTCAATATTCATAACAAATTTACTAGAAAGAAAAGAATGCCTCTAGTGTCAAGCGCAATATTATGGCATGTTCATAAAAAATGTCTTTATAGGCGCAGGAGTGGCTGTGTGGTAAGTAGCTTGCATACCAACCACATGCTTCCGGGTTCAGTCCCACTGCGTGGCACCTTGGGCAAGTGTCTTCTACTATAGCCTCGGGCCGACCAAAGCCTTGTGAGTGGATTTAGCAGACGGAAACTGAAAGAAGCCCGTTGTATATATGTATATATATGTATGTATGTGTGTTTGCGTGTCTGTGTTTGTCCCATTACCATTGCTTGACAACCGATGCTGGTGTGTTTACGTCCCAGTAACTTAGCGGATCGGCAAAATAGACCGATAGAATAAGTACTAGGCTTCCAAAGAATAAGTTCTGTGGTCGATTTGCTCGACTAAAAGCGGTGCTCCAACATGGCCGCATTCAAATGACTGAAAGAAGTAAAAGAGTAAAAGAGTATCTAAAAGCCGAAAATGAAGGGAGGCAGCCTAGATTTATTTTGTTTAGCAAGTGGCCAGTGCAGACGTAAATTTCTGCTATGTGGTCGGGTGTGTTCATCATGAAAATACAAATTTTCATGACCCTACAAAATATACCAGTGTGTTGCAGATGGTGCTGAGAAGAAGACTTAAAAAACTCAGTATCCATGGCAGAATAGCCAGTCGCAACATATCTAGTGGGGGAAGCATCTTACTGACTGTTGTGAACCACTGGTGGTACATCTGGCGAATAAATATCCATGGCAGATTTACAAAAAAGAACAAGAAGTTTCCACTGTCAAACACAATACTGTGGCATGTTCACAAAAAAAAATATCTTAATCAAGTTGCATATCTAAAAGCTGAGAATCAAAGCATAAGGTGCAGAGATTAACTAGTATACTGATAAAATATATACATGACAATGTAGTTTAATGGCAGGATTGTGATTTACCGATTACAATGCTGGTAGTGTGTACTTTGTTGATTAAAGTATAGTTAAGGGGGAGCGACAGTTATTTAATGAGACAAAATGTTGCTTTCTGCTCAGAAGACAGCTACTGATCACTGCATAGATTAGTGAAAGCAGTGCAGCTTTTTGGTGAAATTGTAACCCAGAGTGACAGTGTAATGTTTTGATTAAGTAGTTTAATGTTCAGAGTATGATAGTGTAAGTTAATGGTAGAAATAAGATAATTTAGTGATAACTGGCATTATGGGAAGGCGACCGTGTAGCTAAGTATAGCTTAGCGTTGATTGTATAGTTTAGTGGTGATAATGGTGTTTTGAATTTTACTGATGATAATGTGGTTTCATCTTGACAGTGTGACTTAGTGATGCTCTCGTATAATGATAATATTCTAGTTTCGTAACTGCTGTATAGGGTAATATTGAGAGCGGTTCTCATTTTGGACCATCGAGTACTTTACAGTTTACTAGAGGACAATAATAACGATTGTGAAATCAACAACGGCAATAATATAAACAACTACTACTACTACTACTACTACTACTACTACTACTACTACTACTACAAC
>NC_068992.1:22390628-22391931 GCF_001194135.2 Octopus bimaculoides
CCTACTACTTTATATTTTTATAACATGCCTGTCATAACTATATATCTTTTATCTTCTATTTTTTCTTGTGTTTCAATTATTAGACTGCGGCCATGCTGGAGCACCGCCTTGAATTTTTAGTCGAATGAATCAACCCCAGTACTTATTTTTTAAGCCTGGTACTTATTCTTATCGCTCTCTGTTTTTCTTCGAACCGCTAGATTACAGGGACGACAACACCTATTATTATCATTAATAGGTATTGTGCTGGCAGAACCGTTAGCATGTCGGAGAAAATGCTTAGCGGCTTTTATTCCGATTCTTCGTGTTCTGAGCTCAAATGCCGCAGAAGCCAACCTTGATTTTCCTCTTCTTGCGGTTGGTCAAATAGAATACCAGTCATGTACTGGAGTCGATATAATCGACTTGCTCCTCCACTCAGAATTACTAGCCTTCTTTCAAAACTTGAAATCATTATTTGTTTTTTTGTTGGTATTATTGTTATATGTCGTTTTTGTCAGAGTTCCCTTACCTGACAAGACATGTGGAAAGTTATTCCTTTGGACATTTTTATAAAGCAACTCTATTGGAAAACCCAGAAGCGCGTTTCCCCATACAGGAGGAATGCTCCAAGGTCCGTTTATTAAACATATTTTTCGTAAGTTAACAGACCCGTAGAAAAATGGCTTCCACAACAGCAATAAACGGGAACATTCTCCCAATTCAAAACTGACAGAATACAATTTACAGAAGAAAAAACAACAACAATGAAATTAACAATATTAAATGTGCAAATGGGAACAGTTCAATAAAGACAATATTGTAGGAAATTTATTAGCAATGAAACACAAAATGTGGACGATATTGTTAGTAACATTGCCACCATCAGCACCGATATCATGCACAACAAATTTCATACACATCCCGATCAAAAGTGTAAACGGAACTATATTTGAAATTGATAGTTCTGTCTACGTTTTTAGTTAAGGAAGAAATGTAACAGAACACGTACCGCTTTAGTTATCTGAATGCACTCACGCAGGTGCATTGTCTTCATATCGACAACTATTATTTTAAAGCATAATTTTTTATTTTAAAGTGTTAATTCCATTTTCCACTCTATCTATCTATCTATCTATCTATCTATCTATCTATCTATCTCTTCTCACGGACGTGCTGTCACATCGGCTGCGAAGGTAAACGTTTATTTGACCTTTTACTGTCCACATTTTGTTGGAATTTTTTAATAATTTTGTTGCGAAGCACCTAGGCTTCATTTGTGTGTATTTTCAAGGGCAGGAATTGACCCCCAGGGGCAGTTTCG
>NC_068992.1:22399499-22401341 GCF_001194135.2 Octopus bimaculoides
AAGTGTATTAAGTAAACCTCATAGATTTTCATATATATATATATATATGAAAATCTATGAGGTTTACTTAATACACTTTTTGAAGTGTAAAGGTGATTTTAAAAAATGTTAAAAAAATAACTAAAAAGATGTCATGAAATCTCTTATGAAGATGTTACTAAGCTTTTTTTTCTAGTGTGTGAGCGCTTTCCTTGTGTTTATGTGTAAGTGTGTACACCAAGGGCTAGAGCGTAGCTTCCATCCACAAAATAACCGAATCTCCAAATCTGATATTGTACCAATAAGCTCGAAGTCATAGTCGAAATCACTCGACATAGAAGCGGGTAGTATGTTCGAACTCAAAATCACATGATTTCCAATCGTTTTCTTCGTACCTTTAAGCACATACCTACGCTCGCGCCTAATATTGATTATTTCAGAGATATATCACGAAGTTCCTGCCTTCCTTTCAAAATCATGCACATCGTTATTTTGTGTTAGCATATGCTTTGTGAGAATCTTCTAACAATATTTACAAACGTTAATATTACTATTTTCGGAACATGTCTTTCCTTATAGCTAACATGTCAGTATATTTGCTGACGCTATTGTGTATGAATCCAGGCTGTAGTTGTACCTAATACAAATGGTATGATCGACAGATCCCTTAAAGGGGCCATATTTATAGTTCGTGGCCGGTCGATCAACTACATAGATGCTTCGTCTTATTATTTTCTAAGACAGGTAAAAGTTCATATAAGCACCAAAGAATCTTTATCTCAAAGAGACACAGAAACAGAAAGAAAGACAGAGAGGGATATATATATATATATATATATATATATATATATATATATATATATATATATATATATATATATATATATATATATATACGTGTGTGTGTGTGTGTGTGTGTGTGTGTGTGTATATATGCATATATGTGTGTGTGGGTATATACATAGTTAGATAGATGGGAGGAAAAGAGAAAAAGAGAAGGGAGAGAGAAAAATGTGTTTATATATTTGTGTGATTGAATCCGGAATATGAATAGAAAGAAGCCAAAAGAATGTACTGTCTGTGTGCGTGCGTGCAATTCGTGTGTGTGTGTGTTTGTGTGTAAGATATATATATATATATATATATATATATAGAGAGAGAGAGAGAGAGAGAGAGAGAGATAGAGAGGAAGAGTGATAGAGAGTGTGATGGAGTAAGAAAAAGCGACTGCGTAAACTTAGAAAAAGATGTGGGTGGACGAATCGAGAGGGAAAATATTTGTGCATCAGATTTTAACAGATGAGTGACAGAGCAAATAGAAGAGAGAATGGGGAGGAAGATAGGGTAAAAAGAAAGAGAATGTTGAAAAAGGGAAATGAGAAATAAGGAACAGAAAGAGGAAGGGAGAGACAGCGAGGAAATGAAAAGAGAGTGAAAAAGAATGGTAAAGCTATACACACACACACACACATACACACACACACACATAAATAAATAAACAAACACACCCACACGAATATATATACATGAATTACACACGCGTGTACACTTAACGTATTTCTTAGGGAGATTCAGCTTGACACAGGATGTGACAAGGCTGATCCTTTGAATTACAGGTACAACTTATTTTTACCAGCTGTGTGGAGTGAAATAAAGAGCCTTGCTCAAGGACAGATCTCATTGCCCAGAATCGAATTCACGACCTTACGATCGTAAACCGAGTACCCTTGACACTACGCCATGTGCGTCGACTTAAAATTCGTATACATATATTAATACGTATCGACACATGAATACCTTAAAATATATTTATGAAATATAAATAAATAAATAAATAAATATATATATATATATATATATATA
>NC_068992.1:22402672-22403794 GCF_001194135.2 Octopus bimaculoides
TATTTATTTATGCATTGAGAGAGAGAGAAAGTAAAATATCTATCTATCTATCTATCTATCTATCTATCTATCTATCTATTTGTCTATCTATCTATGTTTGTGTGTACAGAGAGTGGAGAGAGAGAAAGAGAAAGAGAGAGAGAGAGAGAGAGAGAGAGAGAGAGAGGAGTGGGATAAAGAGAGAATGCAAGGAAGGAAGAAGGGAGCATGGAGACATTGGTATATGTGATGAAGAGAAATAGATGGATTGAGAAAATGTCGGAAAACAGCAAAGAGGAGACAGGAAGGAAGAGAGAAAAGCTAGAAAACAAGACAAACTTCAGAAATACACACACACATGTACTTAGAAAAAGTCAGACAGACACAGACAAAGTAAGAAAGTGAGAAAGAGAAAGAGAGAGAGAGAGAGAGGGGGTGAGAGACAGACAGAGAGCAGGGATAGAGTGAAGCAGAGTAAAAGTAGAGAAAGAGAGTGAAACAGAAGATGAGAGAAAAGAAAGGAAAAAAAAAAACGAGAGCCCATGTATGTGTTACAAAGAAGCCTAAACTAAAATCTGAATGTTGACAATACTGTGGTTTTGAAGTAGAAATTAATTTTTATTCCGGTTCTGTATAGAGGTAATTGGAATTCTTTAAAAAAGAAATAAAAATTCATGGAGAATTTTATATAATGGAAATAATGACATAGATTTCTTTTGTGGTTTTTATATGCTATTCAATACGGATTTCTCAATATTTTTCTCTTGTGTTTCCTTGATTGTTTCCCTTGTGTTATTCTTGTTTGTTTGTTTGTTTGTTTGTATCTTAATTTATCCGATATCAAAATCTTAGTAAAGATTTCCTTTCAGATACAAGATATATCAGTGAATCGAAAATTTGT
Organism: Octopus bimaculoides; assembly: GCF_001194135.2. Classification (NCBI taxonomy): domain Eukaryota; kingdom Metazoa; phylum Mollusca; class Cephalopoda; order Octopoda; family Octopodidae; genus Octopus; species Octopus bimaculoides. The sequence goes on from NC_068992.1 coordinate 22,403,553, forward strand.
ATGAGAATATTTTATTTCCATAAATGAAATTACTTCCAGCGATATATGTTTAGGTATACATACATACATACATACAAACACACACACACACATATGTATGTGTATGCATTATGTGTTTGTTTATCTGTATTTGTGTGTGTCTCTGTGCGAGTTATATAAATATATATATCTAAATATATACACACATATATATGTGAATATATTATGTATATATATATATATATATATATATATATATATAT
>NC_068992.1:22404164-22404848 GCF_001194135.2 Octopus bimaculoides
GTGTGTGTATATATATATATGTGTGTGTGTGTATGTGTGTGTGCGCTAGAATATGTAAATCTAAGCGTACATACGTATACATTTATATGTACGCTTGTACAGGCATGCACATAATTAGGCTGGCACATACGTACAAACACACGCATACACACACACACACACATCTATATAGAAATGACCAAGAATATAGGATCAAGTAAAAGGAAAATGGAGTCAATTAAAATAAAGTATAAGCGAAAAGAGTAAAAGAGAGGAATGTGAGGTGACGTGGAAAACGAAATAATGCTGAAAAGAAACCAAACCAATAATATATGAATATAAAAACAAACATCCAAGTAATGATATTGCTTATATGTGTATATATATCTATGCGCACAAACACGCGCACACACATCACATTATCACACGCAGACCTGCAAACACAAATATATACAACTCTTATATATACACATACGCACATATATATATATATATATATATATACATATATATATATGTATGCACCTCTGTCTATCTATCTATCTATCTATCTATTTATCTATCTATCTATCTATCTATCTATCTATCTATCTATCTATCTATCTACATGTCTGTATATCTGCCTGTCTGTACGTATGTACATATGTATGTATGTATGTATGTGTGCATGTATGTATGTATGTCTGTCAGTGTCTGTATGATATA
>NC_068992.1:22405446-22407171 GCF_001194135.2 Octopus bimaculoides
ATATACGCGTGTGCTTTTACGTATGAGTTCGTGTGTCTTTGTATTAGTGATCGTACTATCCCCTGCTTGACAACCGGTTTTTTTTTCCGTCCCCGTGACTTAGACTCTGGCGAAAGAGACCGCTAGTGTAAGTACCAAAAAAAAAAGAAAAAGAAGAACTGGGATCGTTTTGTTTAACTAAAACCTTCCTTGATACAACAAGGAAAATATTTTCTTCTCTTGGTAATTGAAATCTACCACTGTGTGTCCCTATTTTCGATGCATCGTAGTAATAAAACATAGAAATACTGTATACAAAACACTGTGAATTTCAAATATTAAATATTAATTTCAAAAATTACTTTTTTTAGAAGTGAATAATTATTTCTGTCATTTTCTTCCCTCAACTCTTTTGTATCATTTAAATATATTTTCCTGACTCGGTATGTTCTCTGTTTGAGACATTAAGGCTTTTCGCTTTCCCATGATTTATAAAGGTTTGTAAAACAGAATATTCTTCCGTTGTAAATTCTTTCTGTTTGAATTATAGATTTTATATGAAAGAAAGAAAAAAGAAGATAATATATCTGATAGAATTAATAATTTATTTTCGCTACCTGAGCTAGATTATGTTCTCTTCTCTATCTACATATATATTTTACAATAACCAAAAGCTGGTCAATATCTTCTGCACACTAAAACACTCTCATATACACACACAGACGCACATATATGTGTAGTATGGACTCTTCCGTCGGAAATGTGTGTTGTATATTAGCGCTTTCTCTTTATTAAATGGTCGTTATCTGAATAGCAACACGGGGGTACCAGGCATCAGGTATCGAATAGATCGCAGAGAAACGTGAGATGGAGTGTTCTGCTTAAGAACACAATGCACCACCCGGTCTTGGAATTGAAGCTCTAACCACTAAGCCATGTGTCCTCACACACGCACATGCACACACACAACACACACCACACATACACACAATACACATACACACAACACATATACACACACATATGAGAGAGAGAGAGAGAGAGAGAGAGAGAGAGAGAGAGAGAGAGAGAGAGAGAGAGAGAAAATGCAGGTATATCCAGTATTAATTCTTGATTTATTGAATTATCTCGTAATTACCAAATGTCACTTAAGAGCAGCTGCGATTGAGAAGAAGAGATAATCTAGAATATCTGTAATTCTACGAATTTGACTAGTCATTAAGGAAATGGACAGGCCTACAATCCAGAGTCGAGAGAACAATTGAGGATACACGTCTCTGGCTCATTATCTGTCACCAATGCAACACTTGTCCAGTGGCCGTATCGCCAGCAGTCCATACAGGGGCTGAAACTTACAGAAAAAGAACACATTTATGGTCAAGGAAATTTGCATAGTATAAACAACAAATGAGTTAACAGAAATAATTCAGGGTACAAATTTGAGCGACACAGGCGAAGACAGGCATATCAAATAACAAACAACGTAAATTGCTAATGTTTTTAAAGCACATGAAATGGTGCTTATACAGAACAGAAGACAATATACTAACTTTATCATTAAAAAATGTAATTACATTTAATAGGTCAATATCGTCCACCCGCATTTAAATATTTTACGAATGGTCCATCTGGTAGACGAGGACTTTATCTATAGATGAGTAGTACCCGTTTCAATGTTCTTAATTTTGTGAAGCTTAAGGTAATGGCACTATGTTGAATATATATATATATATATATATATATATA
>NC_068992.1:22407864-22410063 GCF_001194135.2 Octopus bimaculoides
ATATATATACGTATATATACATACATATATAATACGCACACACACATAGACATACACACATGTATATATATATATGTATATATATATATATATACACACACACACTCAATGTAAGCACGCATATATACATACACACTTATAAATATTTTTCTGAAATGTAAATGGTTCTAGCTATATATTTAGTATTTTGTTCTAGTTTATCGAAACGCATTTTAATTCTTTTATTACTAGTTCCACACTTTTCTCCGTTCCAGTTTAGTAACATCATTATTAGAACGAAAAGGTTTTACCCTGCCATTCGTTACATAATATGTAACACTACCTTAGTTAATCTCTTACGCGTTTTCAAGCGAAATAACACACCTATTGTTGGACTCAACGTTACAATAAAACATGCTCCCCCACAGAATTGATACTTTTTTCATTATATTCTAAATAGACTATTTCTAATTTATGATCCTGTCAAACCATTAGTTCGAGAAGACAGTAAGTTTGAAATATTTAGAAGTCTGTCATTAATCATTATATTTATAAATAAATATTTACTCTCTTGTGATTCTTGACTCTTGTGTCCACAACATTATTGTGGCCTCTAGTGTTATACATGTGTGTGTGTATATGTATATATGTATATATACAGATAGATGAGTTTGTATACATAGATATGTGCGTATGTATATATATATTTATCTCTATATATATTGTATGTATATATATATATATATATATATATATATATATATATATATGTTTATATGTACATAATCATTTGTGTATGTATATATACATAGATATATGCGTATTTTAATATGTATATATATATATATATGAGATCATATGTATGTGTGTATAAATATATACATATATATTGTATGTGTGTTTTGAGTGGGGAGCGAACAGTAGAAACCGTCTGAATGATATATTTTCAAGTTCCACACATTGACTGAAAATGGCATTTAAGTATGGTAGAATGAATATGAAACAAAAGTTACGATAGAATGCACATGTACACACAAATATTCGCGCGAACACATACATATATATACAATTTCACATACATACATACATGTATACATATAGACACAAAACGACTCACACCCAGAGAAATACATATACACAACACACAAAACCACACGACACACATGTTAATCACGCAGGGAAATTTCTCATAAATACACAGCTGAATAGAACAATTAAGTAAACAAATTAAGACGGCAAAAGCAGAAATAATAATGTTATTCTCCTGATAATGAACATTCAAGAGAGGAAAGCGGAATAATAATTGAAAGGAAATCCACTCATGAATGAAGATTGATGGAAACAAAACTAACACAAATACACACAAAAAAAAAAACTCATCTAAAGCATAAAACAACTTAAAACCATAACAAACTAGAGAAACAATAACAACAATGGCTAAAACCACTGCATCTACTACAACAGAGACAACAACGACGTGATAACCTGGTCCACCATTCTTCCTGTTCTATGACCAAAGGTAGCAGTACCAGAGTTGCGTCTTGTCAAGTATCTGTTATCAAGCAATACATTTTAATGGGAGTCTAAATAGTGAGTTATAATGACTAGTGAGGCAAAGATAATTAAGATATGACACAAGACAAATACTGAAACAGTACATATATATATATATATATATATATATATATACATACACACACACACGTATATATGTATATATATATGTACATATATATTTATTTATTTTATATATGTATATACATATACATATACATATACATATCTATATGTATATATGAATACTATACATATATGCATATAAAACTATAGAGATGTATATTCATACATAAACATAGATGGATGCATACACACTCCTGTTCAAACGTGCACAAGTTTTCTTTTAAAACTTTTCTCCTGTATCCATCAGGGAATTTGCGCGCACACGCACAGAATTTTACACAAACATATTCACTTACATAAATTTATATACACATATGTAATTATTTACAAAAATATATGCATTCATATATATATATATATATATATATATATATATACATATAAAAGTATCTGTCGATATATATATGAAGAGAAAGTATATCTATCTATATCCATATGCATTTGCCGGTTAATTTACAGGACAGACGACTCAGCATGTCTCCATGCAAATCAACATCGTGTAAGTTGATGGAGACCTTCTAATTACATTCTTAAAATGGA
>NC_068992.1:22410804-22412320 GCF_001194135.2 Octopus bimaculoides
TATATATATATATATATATATTGAGGGCTCGAATACTGTTATCATCTACCTTGATTTCAGCAAGGCCTTTGACAGGGTGGATCATAAGATCCCCTTGAAAAAAGCTATCCAGTATTGGTGTCTCTGGAAAATTACTACAATGTATCGAGGGTTTCCTGACAGGCAGAACTCAACACGTTGTAGTCGAAGTAATAAAATCAATCTCAGCCAAATTCAGTAGTGGTGTCCCTCAACGTACTGAGTTGGGCCCACTTCTTTTCGTCATCTACATCAATGACATTAGTGACATCATCAAGCACAGTGACATAAGAATATTTGCAGATGATTACAAGATCCAGAAGGTCATCAATGAAGTAGGTGAACGGGAATGCCTTCAGTCAGATCTACTGGCTGTCATCCAATGGGTGGATAAGAATATTAAACTGCTGAACGAGGACAAATTTCAGTTAATCCACTTCGGGAAAGAGAATACCCTGAAGCTGACATACTCCCTTCTTTCAGGTGAAACCCTCATGTCACCCAACAACATCAGGAACTTGGGAGTAATTGTGGACAATAATACAAGCTGGGCCGCTTATGTAAACAGCAAAGTTGACATGGCCCGCAGAATGTGTTCCTGGATTCCCAGAACTTTCCAGTAGAGAGATATCCATACTATTATCCTTTCCTTCTGCACTTTTGCCCGACCCCACCTTGGAAACTGCTGTCAATTGTGGTGTCCCCACACGAAACAATGTATCATGAAAACTGAAGCACCTCTAAGGTCAATTACGAAGAGATAGATGGCATGACCGGCCTTAACTATTGTGGTCGACTAGAAAAGCTCAAGCTTTATTCTCTCCAACACTGCCGTGAGCGCTACAGTATCTGCATGATGTGGAAAATATTCCATCAACATTGCCCAAATGATGTTGGCATCGCCTTTAAGATACATCCAAGACTTGGGCCCTGTGCTAACCGCCCACAACGAAAATCATATTCGCATCACATAACAATTATACGGCACAATTATTCCACTTCCGTTAGCCCCGCTCTCTTTAACATTACACCAAAACTCATTAAAGCAGAAACAGGCCCCAGAAAGTTCAAGAAGTCTTTGGACAAATTCCTTCAAAAAATCCTGGATAATCCTCCTACACCCGGATATGTCTCCGTAAACAATAACTCTCTACTTAAGTGGGACATGTTGTCCGATTCCTGATTTGAATGACTTTGTCAGGTGGTGCTATTAAGTTAGACATGGCCTGGAGCAACGCTGGTTGAAACCTATCAAAGTATAAAAGTACTGTTTTCATTCTCTCTGCTTTATTTTCCTCTTATTCCTTTCTGTTGAAGAGCGTAGGCTCAAAACATAAAAGTCTTTTACATTTTTCCCATGCGTCAAACTAATACACTTGGTTGTTGTTCATACACCCGTTTTCGTTTTTTGTTTTTCCACAAATTTTAACTAGGTAGATAGATATAGATGTATATCTACCTATATATCTATCTACACACACACACACACACACACACA
>NC_068992.1:22412374-22413604 GCF_001194135.2 Octopus bimaculoides
TATCTATCTATCTATCTATCTATCTATCTATCTAAAATTTGTTGAGAAACAAAACACGAAGACAGGTGTATGAACAACAAGCAAGTGTATTAGTTTGACGCATGGCAAAATAAGGAAAATGAGAGGAAAATAAACAGAAAGAGAATGAAAAAAGACTTGTAGATTTCAGCGGAGGAGTTAAGAGTCTATACAAATAAAATATTATGGTTGAAGACGTAAATGAAGTTGGGAAAAACACAAAAGTATACTTTAGAGATTGATTAATAGTTTTGTTACAGCGAGTGATTTAAAATATAACCGGTTTCGATGTTTCCATCTTATCAAATATTAAAATGAATTGTTGTTGTTCTTGCTCTTGTTGTTGTTGTTGTTCTTCTTCTTCTTCTTCTTCTTCTTGATGTTGTTGGTCGTCTTCTTTTTCTTGTTGTTGTAGTTGTTGTTGTATTTCTTCTTAGTCTTGTTGTTGCTGTTATTGTTGTTGTTGTTGTTGTTGTTGTTGTTCTTCTTCTTCTTCTTCTTCTTCTTCTTCTTCTTCTTCTTCTTCTTCTTCTTCTTCTTCTTCTTCTTCTTCTTCTTCTTCTTCTTCTTCTTCTTCTACCGAGTGCCAGACTGCCTGATGATCTCTCGTCATTTCTAAACCATTTCCTATGTGTTATTCTAATCAACAAGGCTGGTTCAGTAATGTGCAGCTCTCTTTCGCCATTTGTAATTAGAGTGACCATATTAACTAAATTTTAACTCATTTTTAATTCCATAAACAGTTTATCAATTTCTTCAGCAACTGAAACTTCCTGCCGTTCACTTCCTGTTGAAGTGGCGATACAAATTATGTCTGGACTAAAAGTTCCTTTCCTGTTTCACTATCTCTTACCTGTTTTAGTCATTAGACAGCGGCCACACTGGAGCATCACCTAGAAGAATTTTGTAAGACGAATGTCTCGAACTTAAACTGATTTTTCTTTAAAGCTTGGCACTTATTTTATCGGACACTTGTGTCGAACCGCTAAGGTACGGGGACATAAACACATCAAAACCAACTATCAAGCGGTGGTGGGAGAAACACAGACACAAATTCACACACACACACACACAGCGGTATACATATACATGTATATACAGATGTAAATACACACACACACACACACACACATATATATATGGCTTCTTTCAGTTTCCGTCTACCAAATTTACTCACAAGGCTTCGGTCGGCTCGAGGCTATAGTAGAAGAT
>NC_068992.1:22416639-22420072 GCF_001194135.2 Octopus bimaculoides
GAGAGAGAGAGAGAGAGAGAGAGAGAGAGAGAGAGAGAGAGAGAGAGAGAGAGAGGAGGGGGCAAAATAACAACGTACGGATTGAGAGAAAACAGGGTAAGAAAAAACAGAGCAAGAAAAAACAAAAAAAACAAAAAAAAAACAATAGGAAAAACAGAAAGTTAAAAAAAGTTCAGAAATTTGCAAAAGGGTTCAAACGTCGTGGTGTATTGGAGCGATTTCTCATTAACGCAAGAGTCCAGTGAAATCCATGTGTAGATGAGGAGAGGTGCATAAAATCCAGGTAGAAGTCCGAAGTGTAGGAGGTAGAAACAGGATAAAACTGGTGCGACCACGTGAGCATGCAATATATAGTTGGAATTCTGATAAAACTTGTTTTTGATTATTATAGCAATTCCCATATTTACATGCCAATATTCTCGAATAGTGTTTTTGATTTAACCATATCATTGCAGGTGGAATAAGAACCATATTAGTTAATGATAACTTTATGAAACGACCATCGAATATATTACGGTATAATAATATTGTAATTCAAAATTTTGATGTTAACAGCTTTTCTGTTAATGATATAAACGTTCTTATTGTTATTCGTCCAGCGGAGAGTAGTTTCATCAGCATTAAATATTTATTTTAAAAATAGGAAAGGTTTCCACTATTGTAGCTAAATATCACACGTATTCATCAGCATTTTATTTGTCCTGAAATATTACTTTTATATTATACACACTTGAATAAATTACAGATAATATATCTCAGACCAGAGTAAATCCGGAGATTCGGTAAAAGTTTTTTTTATTATAACAGCATATATTACACGTGTTTCACTAGCGAATATTTGTACATCATGCTGTTATCATGATATAGACGGTTGAATAATTACCACTTAACGCTAGATCGTCAGAAGTAAAAGCTAATTTAATCTATTGTTTGTTACCTGCGTCTACAGATGGTGGTTACGCGATCCCGTTAACGATCTCGTATGCCTTCCTGGTTTATGCCAGCGAAGCAGTTGAAAAGATTACGTAATCTATGATACAGGTTCCCTGTTTCATTCTATTCTGATATATATATATATATATATATATATATATCTGTAAAAATATGTGACACTTATTTAGTAGCCATGTTAAAACTCCGAGTTTCCGATGCCCGGGCGGTGTTCCGCTCCAACCATCTCTTCAGTTATCCAGCCACCGGAGGTTCTATTTGAAAAACAACCGTTATGGAAACGAAAACAAAGGGAAATAAGCAACCATAAACATAAACAAAGGGAAATTACTGTGTGGTGTCAAAACCCATCGAAATTTGCGTATATCATACACGCACGCACATACCTCTATTTGCATAATATCGAGGTCTCTTTCTTTCTTTTGTTGCCATTCCTGCCAAATATATACATATAAACATACACTCATACATACGTAAGAGTTGGCATAATTTAACTAAGCATTATTCGCCTTAAATTTTATTACCCATTCACTTTCTTTAGGAATAACAGAAACTTTATATATATGCTTTAAAAAAAAATCGGTTAATAGAAAAACCTGTTATACGATGATGTCAGAGAATTCTGAAATTAAAAAAAAAAGTTAAAATACATTGTTATCAAGGAAAGGTAAGGAAAGATAACTGAAAATAATTAAAATGAAGACAAAAACTAAGGAAAAGACAAACAAATCGTGATGAATATATGGAATCTAAAAACATAACAGTAAACAAATGTAATGGCATTTCAAGCCATTAGTTAAAAAATCATTGAATGAATATCTCGGCTGTAAACATAAGAAGAGTTTACCTCAGCAAATTCTCGAATCACAAAATGTCTATCATAAATGACAACGTACAAAAGTAAATCCAATGATATTCATATTTTACAAACGTGTTGTTTATCTGTCATCTTTATCATTCATAAAAAAATTATATTATGTTCGTATGACATGTGTAATATGATTACTTTAAGTCCAGATGTCGTAACTCATATACTGTGTCCTTCAGAAAATCAGGTAACAAAAAAGTATTTATTATTCATTGGTGGTAGGGACCATAATACAGCAATCCCTCAACTATCGCTTTTGTTACGTTCCTGAAAACCCCGTGATAAGTGAAAATCCGCAAAGTAGAAACAATACTGTATATTTCTTAATTATTTTTATAATTTGTACATATCTATTTTATAATAAATGCAAAACAACACCATACACTCACCTCCCGAGTTGCGTTTTCCATATAGTTATTAGAATAGAAGAACTTATGACTAGCAGACGAGGAGGAAGCTCAACAGAGAAACTATACGCCTGGGAAGAGAAGCGGGTGACACGTTTAAAATTTTGACTGAGAGCAATAGACTAGAAAATTCGTCAGATTAATGACCATAGAAATACCCATAGAAAAGATGCAATGTGGAATGGTGGCCTTATGGAGACAAGATAATCTCAAGCGTAATTAGTATTGTACTACTTACTTATGTTTCTTCTTCAGGGAAGTTATCCCAGAAATCTTGTATCGGCTCGAAACTATGACAGAAATGAATGCGTCTAGGGAATTGCGCAAAAGTATCAAACTCAGTATCTGGTGAGTGCGAACTTTTTAACCATTCGATCATACGGTATAAGTTTGCAAATAAACTTAGATGAATCTTGTGAAGTAATAACTTCGAAGTTATTCAAAACAAAATAAGCAAAAAAAAAAAAAAAAAAAAAAAAAAAAAAAAAAAAAAAAAAAAAAAAAAAAAACAAAAACGAAGTATAACAAAGTAATGAAATATTTATCTTGAGACTAAACCTTCCAGATGCTACAAAAAGATAAATCACTTTACATACGAGTACACAGATATTCACACTTACAAAACAGAAACATATCCATTCATACACCCATACATACATACATCCATACCTACACACACAAACACACACACACACACACACACCCACACACAGATGTCCATACGCCCACAGATTTCCATGCATACACAAAAAAAAAAATTGTAGTAGCACATTCTGAGATATTTTCACAGTCATAAACACCTTGCGCAAACTGACCAAGAAGAGAAAGTAAACAAGAGTAGAAAGAAGGGTGCAGATTTATAAGACATGCAAAAACAAGTTCCATGGAGATTCTGTACGAGTAATAATAAATTGCATGTGAATCCAGCGTAGGTTGTAGGTATCCTCAGGGATGTTGGTTTACTCTATACATTGCAGAATCAATACACACACTCAGGCTTTCTTGGAGAAATACAAGAACGAAAACAAAAAGTGCAGCGATTGATAAAAGAGAAAATCTGTTTCGTTATCTTTCGTAATCAGAAATGTTTTTTATATACATAAACATACAAAAACAAGTGCATTAACACACACACACACTCACACACGTATGAGTACGCAGAGAGACAGAAAAATACAGAGAAATACACACAGATATATATATATAT
>NC_068992.1:22420274-22424149 GCF_001194135.2 Octopus bimaculoides
TATACACAGGTATATGTATGTATATATAAGTATATATATATGTACACACGAGCGCGAACACATACACATATAAGTAATCTTGTTTTGTCTTGTTTTGATAAGATATATATTGGAGCCATTATGAAAGGACTTCTAGAAAGCCTATTCAATGCAGTTTGGAAACTTTTTTAATTTTTCGATATTGCCTAAAAAACAACAAAAAATACACACATACGCACACAGACACACACACACACACACACACACACACACACACGCACGTACACACAAGCAGGAAACTGTATTTTAGAAAGGTTTATGAGGAAAATACAAGTATTTAAAGGTTGAAAAGTTCAGAAAATGAGAATCGAACTGATTGTAAATAAACATAGCCGGGTCTGAATCATTGAAGTATATGGGCAACAGGTAGATATCTTTGCTCGGTCAAGTAACTTGTATAGATTTGTATAGATGGGTTAAAAAATCTCATATAATGCGTGACCTCAGTTTTATGATTCGATAACAAGAGCAATTGCGTAACAAGAGACCAATGGAATATTGTAATGTTAGGCGAATAATCTTTTTCGCATCTTGAACTATAGAATTCTATGTCCCACCACCCTTACTCTCATCCATAAAAATATGTATAAGTTCCAAGGGACAAAGTTCGCAGTATTTTACGGCTGGATACCCTATCTAGTATCCTTGTATACACACACACACACACACACACACACACACACACACACACAAACACGCACACACACTTGCACACACATATATACATATACCTACACACATACATACATACGCATATACATATATGTCTATTTATAAACACACACACAGATATATATATATGTATAACGAAGCAATGATGCAAAGCGGTGTTTATGTATAATCACAATTTATGTTAGTTGAAATAAGTTTGTCGCATATTTCAACTGCTAAAGGCAAATACACTGCACTTATCGTAGAGAAGACAATCTCACTTCCAGATGTATATTATGGCATATCTTTCCCGCCTACGTTTTATGGAATAGAGTCTCAATCTCTCGAGTCTATCCCAGTAGCTTATATGCTACATAGAGGCTATCTTCTTCGGGTAGCTTCGTTGGATTGCTCAAGTTCTGCAATTGATTTTACACTGTTTGGTGACCATAGCTGGGAGCAAGAACAAGTGTACCCTAGAAGACCATCATGGTTTCCTGATCTCTCGTTCTAAAAGTTCTTATATATATATATTCCATAAAACGTAGGCGAGAAAGGTATGTGTGCATCTGTGTGTGTGTTTGTTAAGTCTGAATTTATACATACATATACATGCAAATATAGTCAGGATGTAGCGTAACATAGAGATACGTTTGTGGCATTCTACTTACCCACAATGAAGAAAGAAATAATGCCAATACATAAACACATAATTTACACCAAATACTAAGAGAATATACAGTTTGTCATGGACACATTAAAGGTAGTTGAGAAACTTAAAGAAGGCTGAGAAATTAACTCCTTACTAAAGTTAGGCACCAAGAATACAAATGAAATCTCGTTTTTAGACAAACATACAATTTAAAACAGATACATTATGATAATATACACCAAATGATCAAATAAATGTATATACTTTCACAGAAACAGTGAATATGGAATCACCAACAAGATGCCAGTGGTAAAAATCACTCGTCAGAAGAGCATTTATATCCTTGTCCATAAATGGTGCACCACAGAAAGAAATACATAGAATAAAATAAACGTTAATTAACAACAGATATTCTAACAGCCTAGTAGATCAAGCTATAAAAAAAACCCAGACACAAATATAACAAATACATCGCAAAATACACCAATATATACACATTCATAAAACTGCACATAAAATCTCATATAAATCAAATGCATGAAGACTATCGAAAGGATGAACCCATAATCAAAATCCTCATAAAACGGAACACAAAATATATCACATCGACTGCAATCTCAGACAAATAATATACGACAAAAATAACAAAGCCAAAAAATGAAAAAAAAAACAACCTCTTTATCAATAAATGACCACACGCATGTGAATATATGAATCCAGGAATAAGCTACTAATGACCAATGTAATCTATAAAGTTTGACTGTAAAACTGAAAGCCGCAAACTTCAAGGAGCTATGGCAAAACATTATAGCATGCCATACAAAACAAAATCAGGTAGAAAGACACTATTTAAAAAAAATCTTTTACTTGTTTTAGTCATAAGACTGCGGCCATGCTGGGGCACCACCTTGAAACATCTTAAGCGAATGAATCGATGCTAGGACTTAATATTAAAAAAAACAATCCTGGTGCTTATTCTATCAGTATCTGTTGCAAAACGCTACCTTACGGGAACGTAAACACATCAACAGCGGTTGTCAAGCAGTAGCGAGGATAAACACAGATACTAAGATATACATACAGACACTCACGCACAGGGGCACACAGACACACAGACACACACACAACCATGTGAGACAATACCTATGATAACATCAATAATGAAGCAAAACGAATAGCCACCGACCCAGACATTTCCGACAGGATAGAAATAGTAGCTAAACGTAATGATTTTATAGCTATCAAGGATCACAAACCAAACTTTGCTTCCAACCCTAAATGCTGCCTGACTTACCCTGCCAAATCCGAAATCGGACTGGTGAGCAAACAAATCTTAAGAAGGGTTGATACAACCCTAAGGAAGGCATCTAATTTCTGTTTATTGTGTAACAAAATCGAGGTGTTACATTGGTTAGAGACCAAACGAAGCACTTTTAGAGCTAAGTCAATACAATTCGATGTAGTAGACTTTCATCCATCGATATCGAAAATGTTACTTGGTAGGGCATTAGAATATGCTAGACGAATTAGCGAAATAAGTGATAGAGAAATATATATAATTATGTACGCTAGGAAAACGCTACTGCTCAACCAGGATTCAACTTGGGTCAGAAGAACTGACCCAGAAGGCTCCTTCGACGTCGCAATGGGGGCATGCGACAGCGCTGACATTTGTGACCTTATAGGGTCTTACATCCTGTACACCGTGGGTAATAAATCCCACTCTCTCCACTTCGGCTTATGTAGAAATGATACCTTGGACATCTCCAGAGGCGCTAACGGCCATACTTTAGATAAGCTTAGAAAAAACATCATACACACACTAAACAACCTGGCCTTAAAATCACCATAGAGACTAACTTTACTGTAATGAACTCCTTCGATGTCACGCTTGATTTAGACAGTGGCACCTACAGATCATACCAGAAACAGACTGATAGGCTATCATACATTAGTACAGCGTGCTGCCACCCACCCATCATGTTCAAAAACCTAATAAAAGGTATCAGTAAACGGATTTCAATCTTATCTTCAAATAAGGATATTTTTGACGCAGCGGCTCCCGCTTACAAAGAGACGCTAGCGTCCAGCACGTTCAAGGACCATATAGTATATACACCAGGATCGAGTAACCATAAAAGGAAACGCCACTACAAGACTTTGTGGTTTGCTCCTTGCTTCTCCCTAAAAGTCCGGACATGCGTAGGTAAGATTTTTCTTAGATTGGTTGATAAACATTTTACGTGATTACACAAATATAGAACGATCTTTAACATACATAATTTAAGAATCTCTTTTATATCTGCACCCAATGTTAAGAAAAAAATTACTTTCACTCCTAAACCGCGGACAGAGGCTGGTTGTTCAAGCAGGATTAGAAATGAATGTCCAGTGGACGACCGATGTAACACCGAGGCTACATTTTACCAAGCAAAAGTAGCTTCAAACAGAAGCAGCACAAATATCAGTAACATCAATGCCAACACAGGGACACACACTAAACTTTATGTCGGATCTTGTGAATCCAAATTTA
>NC_068992.1:22424273-22425105 GCF_001194135.2 Octopus bimaculoides
TATATATATATATATGCGTGTTTGTGTATGTTTGTGTTCATGTTTGTTTCTCAACGCCGGTGTTGGTGTGTTTACGCACCCGTAATGTTCGTTTTGGTTTGGATACCATTGCTAATACTTCCACGACTGGTCAAGCGCAATTCCTTGAACGTGGTGTGTACCGTTTCGCTTTTTCTGTCATCGTCTTGAAGAAGAGAATAATAGAATAAGTAGCTGGGTTTAAAAAATCAGTACTGAGGTTCATTCTATCTGCATGGTCGCAGACTAATGACTGAAATAATTAAAAGATAAGAAAACAAGCCAAAATATACATATAAGTTACATTAAGTATCTGTCTTCATTAGTTTCTCATTAAATAAAATAAATCTATGGCGTACTTGCTTACATAATTACATTCATTTTAATTATTTGAAATATTATATTTTTTACTTAACTAATTTATGTGCTTTATTTATTCCACACAAGCAAAACATTATAAATGAGAGACTTTATTTTTCCTGAAATATCTTGTGGATTAGCTAATGAGATTAATCTTCAGTAAACAAGGTGTCTATTCGGTTTGTCATACGCATACTTTACACAGTAATCAGTGATATAACGAGGTGGATACAACGTACAACGGCCTCTATTATTTTTATTTGAATTTGGTTAAGGGAAATATATGAGATTTTAAGTAACATTTTATAAATACTCATATCAAGATGACGTAAATGTTTACATAAGTTTTCAATAACAGAGGCTTCGAATTATTCGTATGCTAACTAGAATATACACAGAATTATATGGTATTTTGCTGTTTATATATACATATATATATATATATATATATATA
>NC_068992.1:22425446-22426525 GCF_001194135.2 Octopus bimaculoides
ATATATATACTCGCTGATTTTGGAGAGCGACTGGTGTGAATTCGTGGTCATTTGCACAAGCCTGGAAACGGATCAGGTTTCAGTTCCAAAATAAACTCTTCTCCACATCTTAACCCCGAACGCTAACTAAAAAAAGAATTCAGTATTGGCTTCGAGACTGGTGAAATGGATAGACCTTTAAAGAAGCTGCACCGATAATAGTGTCAGGTTGTATACGCAACTGCCAATTGTCTGTGCAGTGTGCAGTGGAAACACGTGTAGGCAATAATGATATACTGTATAAAATTGTTAAATGAGAGAAAATATATTTTGTGGTTGAACAAGTCTCTATACTCTACACACACACACAAACATACAAAAACGCACACACAAACATCCACACACATATATATTTACACACACACACAACATATATATATCTCTGAAAGAGGAAACAAGCGCCGAGGCATAACAATCATCTCAAGTGATATACATCATTTTATATTATTCTTGAATAAGTTACAGCACTTACCCAGCGTACCTATTCGTTTACATCACCATATTCTGAACTAAACCCCCATATTCTGTAAATATATATATATACACACGTCAGGCTTCGTTCAGTTTCCATCTGTCAAATCCACTCAAGAGGCTTTAATCAACCCGATGCTATACTAGCCACGCAGTGGGATTGAATCCGAAGCATGTGGTTGGCCAGCGATAATTACAAAAATTCAAGGTTCTCTAATAAAACTTACATGCAATAACCTTTATTAAGATCGGTCAACAGTTATGAAAAATCTATAGAAATTTACACAACGCTTGCAAAAGGACTAAATGCGGCAGTTGGAAGGAATCTAGAGATGAGAGATAAGCATCTACTCTAGTCTAAATAACCGTGATGCTAACAAGACAATGTACGGCAAGAGAAATGGCTATATACATCATCCATTTCGTGGTAGAAGCCCTGGAAATCAAATATATAGTGAATATGAGTAAGAATTCAATGATTCAAAATATCGAATTAAATGCGGTCCGTGTTGCAGGAAATCCATTTCAGACTCAGTAGGAAATCGACAAAAAACAATAGACAAGGGATA
>NC_068992.1:22426625-22429553 GCF_001194135.2 Octopus bimaculoides
ATATATATATATATATATGTATATATATATACACATATACATACATATATTTATGTATCTCTTCATATGTATATGTATATCTATCTATCTATTTATATATGTGTGTGTGTGTGTGTGTGTGTGTACATATGTATGTACATGCATATTCATATATATATATATATATATATATATGCACACACACTTACATACACATATATGTTTACGTTACATATATGTATAAACACATATAAATATATATATATATACACACATATATATGCATATATATATATATACATATATATATATATATATATATATATATATATATATATATATATATATATATATATATATATATATCTATATACACACACATATATGCATATATATATATATATATATATATATATGTTTGTATGTATGCTGGTGCACATACACATACAAGTTTGTATATGCTTGATGTGCGCACTTAGTTAAGCTCCCTTCAGTGAAGTAATGTTCTAATATATGAAGATACCTTGACAGCCGAGTGCAGTTGGTTCAAACAGACTGTGCCATCGCCTAGACATCAAGTGAAGGCTAAAATATAAGATCCTTACTAAATATATCGTTTTGTTTTTTTTTTTAATTTTCTTTTTACTTTGTAGTCTAAATTTAGAAAACACCTGAAAATATTAAGACTGGGGATTAGATGAAATTGTGAAACAAGTCGAATCATCGTCATCGCCATCATCAGCATCACCATCGCTTTCATCATCAAAATCATCATCATAATCATCGTCATCATCATTGTCATCGTCATTGTGATCATCATCATCATCATCATCATCATCATCATCATCATTATTTTCATTATTTTTGCTATTATCATCATTTCTGTCATCATTGTTGTCATCAACATCATCACCATCATCACCATTATCATCATCATCAACATCATCATCATCATCATCATCAACAATTCATGGATGTTAGTCTTCCGTCCTAGGACTCAAAGAGCTACTGACCAGGTTTCCATGGCGTGTAAGTTCCAGAAACCACCCCCTGCACCCTGAATAGGAACCCAGTCGGTTACAGGTTTACTTGTAACACAAAGAACACAAAAGACGTGGTGAGGACGCAAAACTCGGTCCGTAAATCGAAAACTCGTTCTTGCCATTGTGAGTTCAATGAATAATGAAGATTTATAGATAATTTAAGGAAGAAGGGAGAAAAACGAAACCATACCACAGTCAAAGTATCACACTAGACCAGTCAAGGGAAACATTAGCAATGTTGTTAAAAGAAAACAGAACATTACATATATCATAGACTTAGAAGGCGATTCTTAATCCTGTGCATCACAGTAGTGTTCGCAGCCATTAATTAATTTTTTTAAAATTTTGCAGTAATTTCTGCTTACATATATTTCTTACGCTTTTGATGGGTAACTATAATAATGTCTTAGCATGTTTTAGATATGCTCTGTTTTAGAGTGCTACATATGTGTCTGAATACAGTTACATGAATAATGAATATTTATAGATAATTTAAGGAAGAAGAGAGAAAACCGAAGCTATACCACAGTCAGGGTATTACACTAGACCAATCGAGAGAAACATAAGCAATTTTCTTAAAAGAAAACATAACATTACATCTATCATGAACTATGCCAATACTTTTTGTATTCCAATTTTTTACGCAACTATCGTTAGTACAATGTACATAAAGCATCACTGTTAGCATCATAACAGGTTGTGCTTACGCAATGAAACAAGAATACCAAAACTGAAAATCTAAGGTGTAGATTTTGTTGTTGCAACAGTTTAGAGATATTCTCACACTGCGGAAAGCTAATTTGAATTATTCACACACATATGCAGCACTCTGAAAAAAAGCATTACTTAAACAAGCTAAAATATTATTATAGTCAACCATCACAAGCGGAAGGAACATGTATAAGTAGAAATAGCTGCTACATTAAAAGCTAGGTTAAAGGCCAGGAACACTACTACGATGCACAGCATTAAGAATAGCTTCTAATTGTGTACGTCCATTGAGACTATCTTTAGAATCTTTAGGGGTAGATTAGACACAGAAAGGAATATAAAGTGTCCATAGTGTCACGCTGCGCCACGTACGAATCAAAGAAGCGTTTCGGAGAGTGCTCTTTGATTGGCTCTTCATCTGCATATAGACATTACGTATCTGGAAAGATGGATCTGTATGTCACGTCTCATCGTTCTTGAAAGTACTTGTTTACTACAAAAGCGTTCAATCACAGATGAATAGGGGTGATACAACAACTTGAAATCTTGTCGAGGTCGACTTTGCAGTTCATCTTCAACAGGCGAATAAAATATATACCAATTAAAAACTGACGTCGATTTAATTGATTACACTTCTCTCCCAAAAGTGTGTAGAGTTGTGTAGGAATATATAGCCTTTGTAAGAAACAGATCAAAAGTCTCCCTTTCTATTGAAATGCTGCTATGAAGTCAATAACGAAATTCTAAATCTTCTATAATTGACATTTCATGTCAGAGATGATTATTGGGAAGCTTTCTTTTAACTTCTATCATATCTCATTAATTGCCTAATAACCTTTGCTATTTTAATTACTTGACATTCAGGCTCCATCATTTACTTACCAATACCCGTTGCTATTTCGTTCGTCTTCAGATTGTTGTTTGGTCAATAAGAATGCTTTGATGAATTTAAAGAGATTTATACAAAGCTATTAGACACAGGAAAGACAGTCATTATCATCAGAACATCAGAAGAATAGAAGAATTAATAGTTTCTACATGCATTTGAAAATGTATCTCACCACTGGATTGTTCCGCAATAGTGAAGGTGAACATTTTTCGTGAAGTATATGGAAAATAACAATCATAAATACACATATATGAATACATACATACACACACACACAAGTATATATGTATGTATATATATATATAT
>NC_068992.1:22429894-22430784 GCF_001194135.2 Octopus bimaculoides
TGTGTGTGTGTGTGTGTGTGTGTGTGTGTGTGTGTGTGTGTGTGTGTGTGTGTACCCGTATACATGTCTGCGACATCTCGGAGTATGAAAATAATGTGTTGATGCTGCTGCAATTTGTCAATGATATCTTTCTTGAAATTCCCAATTTATCTACGCCAACAGCAGAAAATTCGTTCAGACTTCGAAAATGGCTAATCTACAAATCACTGAAGATATTTTTTTGTTTTAAATAGAAAACAGAAGAAAATAATGCTAAAGAAACAAGAGCTAAAACATAAAAATAAAAATAAAAATAATATAAATAAAATCTTAATAATAAATGAAGGCCTACAATAAACACAGTGTAGATGAATAAATATAATTTAAAATATAACAAATAGCAAGAAAACAATAAACGTATCTGACATTATTTTTATTCATTATTTTGAATATTGCTTTCTGGTAGATAAGGAAGCTATTACAAGCGAAATGATTGGAGCTGTAGTCATGTTGCATTAGATGATGCATTTTAATATTGCAATTATTATTGTTGTTGTTGTTGCTGACATCATTATTTATATTATCGTTATTATTTATAGTGGCGATGACAATAGTTTTGTCGTCATCGTCACTACCACCACCACGACAATCATCGTCATCAGCATCATCATCCTCATCGTCGTCCTCGTTGTCGTCTTCGTCGTGACCTTCGTCGTCGTCTTCATCATCATCATCGTCGTCATCGTCATCATCGTCATCATCATCGTCATCATCATTATCATCATCATCATCGTCATCATCGTCATCAAATGTCATCATCATCATCATCATTATCATCATCATCATCATCACCATCATCGCCACCACTATTATTGCTATTATTATTATTATTATTATTATTATTATTATTA
>NC_068992.1:22433690-22434543 GCF_001194135.2 Octopus bimaculoides
AAACATACTTTTGAGGATAATGACATTGTATGACTGGGGGTCGTACATTGCCAGATAGAAGCACTCTATCGACGACTTCGGACTATAGTGATATCTGTCAGAGCGGCATCCTTCATCAAAAGACAGATACAACATTGACGAAAGACCGCTTTACAACAGCTCTGCTTACCAATAGTTAATTGATGGACTCGCAATTGCAATCAGGTTTACACCTGTATAAAGTCTAGGTAAACTTAGCTGCTGTTAAATACGAAACCTGGCCTTATCTTCTGTTTCTGTTGTATGAAGTCGATGAGAAACAAATCTCTGAATAGACACCATGCTGTTTTATTAGAGGAAGCTTTCTGCACCAAAATATTTCAATTAAGACTACTAACCAATATTTAATTCACGAATTCAGAGGCACTATCACGTTTACATGTACACAAACCTAGGTAGACTTGATATTTAATCATCCGTTGTAATAAATGCATACAGATAGCACACCGCACCAGAAACACGGCACCATACATATAGGATAAAGGGCTGTACTTATTCCTGTACACTTAGAAAAAGATGTGAACATTAAATATACGATGAATATTCAATCGTATAGTTTAAGGAAGAAAGAACATCAAATTAATATCAAGACTGTTTATGTACACCAAAATATCTCCCGTATAAACTTGACAATTATATGTTGTATTGAACTTGTGATAATATCCGTCCCTGTTGAATAGAAAACACGTGCCATGATATATTTATATGCGCATTTATACACACAAATGTGCACATATTATAAATATGTGCGTTTCTGTATGAGAGGAAGAAGGAGAAAATAGAGAGAGAGAGAGAGAGAGAGAGAGAGAGAGAG
>NC_068992.1:22435049-22435927 GCF_001194135.2 Octopus bimaculoides
ATGTATATATATATATTTATATATTTAGAGAGAGAGAGAGAGAGAGAGTGAGAGAGGGAAATATATGTGCACATATATTATGCGTGTGTATAAATATGTATAAATAGCAATGGATGTTGTATACGTACGTTCACATGCATACGTGTGCATATTTGTGTATGTGTGTGTGTATATGCGTGTGTGTGTGTATGTCCGTGTTATATGTATTTACATATAAGTTCCTTTTTTTCTGTATTTTCTAGAAACAGGAAATGAATAAAAATTGGAGATGCAGCAATAAGGATCAGAGCGAATGTAAAACACATGACTTTCTCAATGGGCGTCTCATTAAAAAATGCTTCTTCATGTTTGAGTTAACATAGTATGTCATTTCAATTGAGTGTGAGCCATATAAAAGACACAGAACTGAAGATAATGGTATATAGGATATAATTTCCCAGCCTCTGAACGGATTGCTGTACGATTTGTCAGTTGGTCAACTGGTGGAATTAATCAATAGTCATTTAAAAGATCAGCAAACTAAAATTTTCATTCAGAGAGGAAGGACAATAACTACAACGGCAGTACAAGTCGTTCTTGCTAGATGTGAATTAGAATTCATTCTATACTGACGCTAGTAACTCTTGTGGTATGAAATGAATAAAATTCTTCAACAGATTTTCACTATAGAAAAATAGCATAATATGTATTATTAAATTTGAAAGATGCGTGGCTAGTATTTGTGATCCGAGCCAAATTTCTGCGTCAGGTATGATATATGCCGAATGTTTGCACTCAGGCAACGATGCCAGTATATATATACACACACGTCATGTATGTGCAGGTATGAGGGTGTATATATGTATATATATACACACAGATATGTGCGTGTATATATA
>NC_068992.1:22436944-22443278 GCF_001194135.2 Octopus bimaculoides
TATATATATATATATATATATATATATATATATATATATGTGTGTATATATACATGCGCATAGAAGCGTACATACATCGGGTCACATAGCGCACTCACTCACACACATACATGTGTGCGCGTGTGTGTGTATAATTATACATACTTCCAAGGCATGTCAGAACTAATAGGATCACGCATACATATACACACATGCATGTATATGCGACAAACCAAAATGCACGTACACACACATGTACATGGACACTATATATATGTATATATATATATATGTATGTCTGTCTGTATGTATGTTTGTATGTATGTATATACGATGGTAGCTGGCGTTTCACCCCGACACTTCTCGATAAGGTAATCTTTCACAGGACTAATTAATTCATCGTACCAGTAAATCTATCTTAGATTCTCGTTTGTATTTAATGCTCTCTCTCTCTCTCTCTCTCTCTCTCTCTCTGGCTTGATGCACCAAATGCATGTATGTATAGTCGTATAATAGAGACATTGCATTGGTTACGACGACGCGAGTATCAGTTGATCCGATCAACGGAACAGCCCACTCGTGAAATTAATATGCAAGTGGCGGAGCACTTCACAGATATAGAGGGCTCAGCCTAAATCTCACGAAAATTCAGCGTGACACATAATACGACAAGGCTGGTCCTTTGAAATACACGTTCTGTTCATTTTTGCCAGCTGCGTGAACTGGACGAACGTGAAATAAAGTGCCATGATTAAGGATACAATGCGCCGTGGGGAATAGAACTCACGACCTTACGATCAAGCCATATGCCTTATGGGTATAATACACACACACACACACACACACGGACGTGCGCACAGAAATATACACACACACACACGCACACACACACACACCCTTGCCCACGCACAGACGATTTTTTATAATCTACATCGATCATTTGTGTTCCTGTTTGGTCTAAGATCAGATTTTAGCAAGATCTTTGTTTTCTTCTTCATCCTTTCGGAATCTATCATAGAATGAAAGAAAGAAATACTTGTGTGCGTGTGAAAGAGACAACGCTCGCCCTCTTTTTCAAATATATACCAATTTTTGTCTATGTTAAAATTACGACAGTGTAAGAATACTTGTGAAAAATAATATTAAATAACCTGAAATTTCAGAATTACGTAAGTTTTCTTAGTTGAGACACCGACTTACAGGTTTGAGGATATATTCATTATAAATGTGTGCTATAAATGTGTGTATTATAAATGTATGCTATAGTCTATGTGTTATGAAACTTGCCGTTGCTAGTTCCTGCGTGATTCTTAATAGGGTATTGTAGATCACAGTGTAATAAGTTGATTTAATTAAAAAGCAAAATATCTTATCAATCCTGTAAAATCAGAATTCATGCCAAAGTAATCTATTTATGTAAATATATCTCCCCATCCTATATATATATATATATATATATATATATATATATATATATATATATATATATCACTGAAAATGTTTTTGTTTCTACATTATATATAAGACAATTTCTTTCTTTCAAATTATGGAACCACAACAAAAATGCAAAGAAAGAAACTGACTCTAGTATATTATTGGGACATTTCTATTCAGCTGAGTGCAGTGAAAAGCTAAGTGAATGCTAAAGAAATCTGAGCTTACAATCTGTAGGTTAGTAGTTGCATTCATTGAAAGTTTTCTGTAGTACTCCCATTTTCGCCATTCCACTCATCGAAAAGCTAAATATTAAAACACAAAACTAGTATATTAATATAATTACATTACATGAAATATAAGAATCCGAAAAAAGAAAAAACGAAAAGAAATAATTTTATATATGAGCTTGCTTACAAATCAATTGATAATATTTAGACGAATCATTTGAAAGCAATCATTTCAAAGTTGATTGTCATTTCTAAAATAATTATCTTACTTACTGTGATGAATGAATTTTGACAACACTCTGAATAGTGGCTGCAGAGGAGGAAAAAATGTCGGAAAATGATTAAGAAAATTTTTAAAAAAAGTACTTTTGCAGCATCACCATCCATCTGTGTTGCTGTTATCTCGTGTAATTTAAATTTCAATCAATAAAAAATTTGCTATCCATGGCTATGAATTAAATAGGAAAATGCAAATGGAGTAATAGAGCACTTGAAACTATGGAATTTTCAATTCAAATATGAAAAATTTAATTGTATTTTCCTATACTTCAATTAAAATCTGCACAACAGAAAGGAAAAAAGGAGAACTATAAAAGAAAAATTATACGAACAATAGCAAAAACGAACCAACAACTAAAACAAACAACAAAAACGCTGAACAAAACTTAGTGTTTTATTTCTATTTTTATATATAAATTTTATATAAATTAAATCTTGTGTATGTATTAGTATTTTTTTGCTTTAGTTTATTAACTAAATGTATGAAAACTCATATTTCACAGAATATTGCTAATGTAATGTGGTTACAACTTCAATTCTTTATTATCCAATGATCTGTTTCGGCTGATATCATTGTTTCTCTGCAAACATACACTCCATTATAGTTTCAATTGTCTTTTTATACAACAAAATTAAATTTCATAAAGAAAACCAAAGCAAGAAGTAAACATCTTGGTTATCCAAGACTGTGCAATTGTTTCAAATCGTGGCTAAAGCCAGACCATTTTCTTAGTCCAAGATGGTTACGAGAAATGAACGATTATTAAATTCCCTCGAGAAATTATTTATATTTTTAAGAGAATGAACATTGAACATGTTACATATTTACATATTTTTATATTTTATATCATAATTTGTGATTAACAACGTTACAACTCGTCAAACGGTCAGTCATTTGTTCAGTAAATTTTTGATAGCATGACACACAGACTAATATCCATCTAATTCCTTGCTATAAACTTCGTTCATAGAGCTTTTTTTTTTTTTTTTGCTTTCCATTTACTCACAAATGTTTTCATCCTACGCCAGTATTTATCTGCGATATAAAGACAAACAACAATACGTACACACATGCATAAATGTATCGATATATAAATTTGTGTATATAAGTATATATACATACTTATATAAGCATATATATGTATATATATGTATGCATATATATATATATATTTATATATATATATATATATATAAATTAACAGACTGAGATAAAAAAAAATCCAAGATTGTGAATAGTCTTCGGAACTTTTATAAAGAGGAACCCTCGATCGAATAATACCGTTTACGAGACTCTATACTTGGAATGACCAATTATAAGCACCATTGGAACTCACACACACACAAGGTACAGGAAACACATATACATCATTCTGCTTAAATAATGGAACTGTAGATACAATGTCCTTACGTATCTCACGTCTGTTTTCATTCCTCCACTTCACTCTGTATTTCATATCTTCTCTATAGTAACTATGACATTTTCTCGCACCATCTCTGATGAAAGGATATATAAAATATCCTCGAAACAGCTGTAAAACCTTCTCTTTATAAATGTTCTGAAAACTATTTACAGCTACTACACGACCTACATTGGACTCCTCATTCGTATCATTATCAAACCTGGAGCTTAACTATAGTCTGTCCATAGCACTTACTCAGCATTACCTGACTTAGGGTCTTCTTGACACCAATACCTCTCATACCATTGATATATATAGATAATATGAATAATATATATATGTACATATGCATATGTAGGTACAGGACGTCAAAGAACGTAAACACCACGAAATACGAAATAATAATACATGGTATATGAACTTTTCTTTTGGAACAACGAACAAAACAAATGGAAAACAAGATAAGCTAAGATACGCCTTCGATGAAACAGTTGCTCTCGCAAAGAAAATTAGATAAAATTTTGGATTTTGCAGAGGGTCAAAATTGGTAACAAAAACAGGACAGTGAAAACAAAGAAGAAGGGCTGCTAAGCCTACACGAGGTGAGGTGGCGAACGCGGAGCAACCAGCTTGGACAGAAGACGGACAAGAATGCGTCTGATTCCTGCAGCTGACACAAGTATACACGCATACACACATATACACACTCACAAATATCTGTTTGAGGCCACCGTAGAGTATCCATCACCAAGATGTGAAAGAGTATTTATGGAAGATCTGGAAAGCGATGGGAGTCTTGTCGGAAGTAAAATAAAAATGCGCTTAGGTAGTGAGCTGTTTGGATAAGCTAGAGGGGACGTCATTAGTTGAAAGGGAAGATGTTTGGATGTGGCGGGGAAAAAATTCGAGAGAGCAGAATAACAGTCACTAGTGTGAACACGATGAGAGGCAGCTTTATTAGCTGGATAAATTTAACAATGTTTGTATAAAATAGGATGAATTGTGTGTAGGAAATAGCAAATTGGGTTTGGGTGACAAAAGTGAGATTAAATCTTGGAAAGAATTTTGCAGAAGTGGTGAAGATAAAGGTAGCTATAAAATCTATGATAGTGTGGAAGGTTTTGAAAGTGCTGAGATTGCTATAAGTAAAAGAGAAGGCGCAAATACAGTCATTAAGGAGACGGAGGTCCATTGAACCTGGTGACAATTTAAGACTAAATATGATTGGCAAATAATTTGGCATAATTGGGTTCCGTTATGGTACTGATAATCTCGGTAAATCTCCGGAAAGGGGGAACTACTAGAAGTCGTGATCGAGTTCAAGAATGTTGAGGGATGAGTAGAGACGTTGAATCCGAGCGTAATACGGCGTTTAAAGTAATAGTCTTTGGCTTGTTAAACATTGTCGTGATGGTGTCCATGAATAAGAGAAACACGAAAAGGGAATTTGTGTTGAAGAGATAAGGGATGAGGTTTATGACATGGTTATGAGCTGGAATAGCTATGCGTCGAAGAGTGAGAGGAGCCGCTTAAAGAAATTAGAGATAAATTAAGTACGTAGTAATAGTTGGGAATTGAGAGGTGACTGGGAGACCTTATGTAAGCTAGAGAGGCGGTAGATGTGGGAAGTACTTACAAGATGGAGATACGGTTGATGACTGTAAGTGAATAGAAGAAAAGATTCGTCAGTGTATGATGGAATTAGTGGAACAGTGAGTTAAAAAGGTATGGAGAATTTTCGGTCTTATGTAAATTATATTGCTACAACATCAACAAATTTGACGACGATGGCAGGCTGGTGACACGATCGGTGGAGGACAGAATTCCATTGTGGAGATGTTAAGGTATCTTAAACACTTCCAGGAAGAGCTCATATTACGGTACATGCTAGTGAAGAGATCTAAAGCCTTGTGCTTTCGAGGGTTGGTCTAATAGAAGCACGGACGTTAGCAGAACTGATGGGAAGAGTCTGAGAGTTGTGAAAAAAGACAATTTCACAGCTTAAGGTAAGACAAGCAATGTTAAATGAGATATATGTAATTATTTTGCTGCTCTATGCGAACATGATACTATTAGCAAGCCAAATAGACTGTGCATTTGGATATGTCAAGCAATGTACATCTGGTGAGGTATGGGAAATGGAGATATAAACGAGGCATTCTAACGTATCAGCAAGGCATTCTAGTGTATCAGCCAGCTACACATGGTGTTCAGGCTAAAATTGACAATTGGCAAGAAAGGAAAAAAATAAACACAATCTCTTATAGAAAAAATAGAAGTATTTTAAAAGATAAGAAAATATTTAATAGATTAGGCGCAGGCGTGGCTGTCAGATCAGAAGCTTGCTTTCCTACCACATTGTCCGGGGTTCAGTCACACTGCGTGGCACCTTGAACAAGTGTCTTCTACTATAGCCTCGGGCCGACCAAAGCCTTGTGAGTGGATTTGGTCGACAAAACCTGAAAGAAGCCTCTCGTTTATATAAATGTATATATGTTTGTGTGTCTGTGTTTGTCCCCACCACCGCTTGACAGCGGATGTTGGTGTGTTTATGTCTCTGTACATTAGCGGTTCGGCAAAAGAAACGATAGAATAACTACTAGGCTTACAAAGAATAAGTCTTGGTGTCATTTTGTTCGATTAAGGGTGGTGCTCCAGCGTGGCCGCAGTCAAATGACTGAAACCAATCAAAAGAGGATAAAAAGAATAAAAAAACGATTATGGCTGGGAGAAAATTTTCTCAAAGTAGATGCCCTTACCTTCCATCACGAGCTTAGAACGGGTCCAGAACCTGTTGCATGCGTTCTTCACTGTGTCCCAGAGAATATCGAACACTTCCTTGATCTTGGCCATCAACCTGGCCTTGGAATTGCAGGCAAAGCAGTTGGTGTATTTCTCAACGGCGCCCCACAGTTAATAATCAATGGGATTACAATCGGGAGTAGTAGAAGGCCAGAAATTCGAGTGAGTGAAGTCATAGATATTCTCCAACAAACACATGTAGTTCTC
>NC_068992.1:22443341-22444390 GCF_001194135.2 Octopus bimaculoides
TATTAAGAAAGCTAGTCCTTCTGCCACACATATGCTTCTTCCAGCAGTGATTGGTCACAGTCTCCAGCAGCTTCATGTAGCCGTCTGAATTGAACCTAAGACCCTATTCGAGGATGTGTGGATGAATACCGGCATTTTAACGCAGTCAGAACGCTGGCCCTGTCCCTTTTAACTGGCCACGGCTTCGTAGTCTCCATTGCAACTGTTTTTGTGACATCTCATAGCCTTTAGCGTGCTTTCAGAGCAGGTGAATGTTTTTCTAGTATTTAAATGGCTTTCCATCCTCAGTTGTAAGCTATTTTTTTTTCTGTCAACTTTAATCTTTTTGCTCTCCAACGCCGTTGAATTTCAATGCATCCAGCTGCTCCTCCCCCACGACAAAAAAAAAAAAAAAGATTAAAAAGAGTCATGAAAAAAACCGACAAATTTTGCCCGAACACCTTTTCCCTTTTCCCATCTCTACTCTACCGTTTCACTTTTCTACATCTCTCTCTCAGTCGGTCACTTTCTCTGTCTGTCTGTCCGTCTGTGCGCATATTTATATCTCTGTCTGTCTGTTTGTCCCCCTCTCTCTCTCGCGGTGTTCATCAGTATTAACCTCGTTTACAAATGTTGATACTGTCTACATGACGAAAGATGACAAACACTATTGATGCTTTCTAATATCATTAAATTTCAGAGTACATCAGATATGTGAGGGAGAATAGTGGCAAACTTAAGGCGCTGGATATTGTCAATATCGCTGTACACGTTCGCTTTTACGTCAATTCTGTGAAGCCAAAAGATTGCCATATATATATATCAAAATAAATTCAGAAATTGTCCCGTTCAATAGAAAAGAAAATTTTCAACAGCATATTAATTTAGAGAAAGTGTATGATACCTTACTTTCCATGTATTCTTACTTTTTCCATTTTTAATTATCACCATCATAATATTTGTTCATAAATTCATACACACACATATGTACACGCACGCACGAACACACACACATATATGTATATACATACATACACACACACATATATGTGTAAGTATATCTGTATATA
>NC_068992.1:22446241-22446930 GCF_001194135.2 Octopus bimaculoides
ATATATATACTTATATGTGGGGGAGGGGGTGATTGTGTGTGTGCGTGTGTGTATGTATGTAGCATTTCACCATCACATGCAATTTATAATAAATATATTTCATTATGAAAAAAATTTAATGCTGTGTGTGTGGTTTCAATGGTTAGTCGTTTTTGCCGCATAGAAAATTCTATGATCATATATGTAGAACATATATGTTCTACAGAGAATTACCGATTCTATATGTCTTGAGATAACGTCTCTTATGGGGTTGTTTTGCTAAAAACGATAAATATCGGAAGGAGACAGTATCTTAATTTCATATTGCCAGTATTTCGTATAACTGCTGCCTCTCTTCAGCAAGAAAGGTATTCGCAACATCAGCGAATTTTATTCACTGTTTCATAATTAGAAGCGAAGAATCCTCGTTCAAGTATGCCGTTGGTTGCTTCGACATATCATAGTGGTGGGCTATAAAGCCACTGATCGCTGTTGGGGGTATACTTCATCTACCTCTGATAAGAAAGATCTTAACGCTTGATAAATCCCGCTTTAACTGGTCTGTCACATGTGTATATACATTAAGCATGCATAGTACATTGACAGCTATCATATCTGTCTGTCTGTCTGTCTGTCTGTCTGTCTGTCTGTCTGTCTGTCTGTCTGTCTGTCTGTCTCTCTCTCTCTCTCTCTCTCTCTCTCTCTATCTA
>NC_068992.1:22446940-22462682 GCF_001194135.2 Octopus bimaculoides
CTCTCTCTCTCTCTATCTAGACACACACACACATACAAACACACGCATATATATATATATATATATATATATATATATATATATATATCTATACATAGATGTATGTATACAGTAGTACCTCGGTTTTCGGATACCTCTGATGACGAATAAATCGTGCTTTATATATATATAGCACGATTTATTTGTGATCAGAGATATTCGAAAACCGAGGTCCTACTGTGTTAGAAAATAGTAAAGGCCCTTTCCGTCACGAATGACCATTATATTCCATCTAGAAAGTTCCCCCTCCGAGGAGCAAGCCCGAGCAAGGTTGTTTGTGGAAGACTAGCAGTCGCCTATATACCAGCCTGCCCTCTGCACACTGCCGATATTGTCCAAGAGAAAAGCAAAGGCTGATACAGCTTGGCACCTGCGACGTCGCAACTAATTTCTACAGATGAGCGAACTAGAGCAACGTGAAATAGAATGTCTTCCTCAAGAACACAATACACAGCCAGGTCCGGAAACCCAACCTACAACCTCACGATTGCAAACCTGATGGTCTAACCACTATGTCATATATACGTATACCGTTCGAGATGGATTTAAAATCACAGATATACCACCTGTGGAATCTCTCCTCAATGGAACATTTCTTCCCGCACACTTTCATTTCGGGAGTACCGTTTACATAGGAAGCCAGATCAAACGGATGCCGCTGAAAACAAATCGTATCCTACTGAAAAAGACATTACTAACATATTTCTCTGACAAGTAAGTTCAAGAGGTTTTCCTCTCTTTGGACATGTTTGAAAGGGTTGAAAATAGAACTGCCGTTTTTTGGCCATATCCTTATAAAATGAGGGATAACAAAGTCGATATTGCTGAGAATTAAGCAAAGATTGTCTAGATATGTAACTATATACTGATTTGTTAACAGAGTAATAATTAGGAGACAGATAAAACTTGATATAGCGTAAAATTATTCTGCTAAAATTCAACCATACCGTAGAATTGAAGGTCAGTATTTGTATATCATCTTTGAAAGATTAAACTGAGGTATGAAACAAATGGAAGAATGATAGTGGTAGTATGAGATACACACAACAACATCAACAAGAACAATAATGACAACAGTAGCAACAGCAACAAAAGTAATAATCTTTTCTACCAAAGGTACAAGGCCTGAAATTTTTGGGGAAAGGGGCGTGTCGATTATATCGACCCCCGTACGTAGCTGGTACTGATTTCGACCCTCACTGAAGGGATGAATTGCAAAGTCGACCAAGGCCTAATTTGAACTGAGAACATAAAGACGGACGAAATACCGTTAAGTATTCTGTGGGAGGGGGATAGTCGATTAAATTCACCACAGTATACGATTGGCACTTACTTCATCAAACCCGAAAGAATGAGAGACAAGGAAGTAAATAAACAACGAAGACGTTAATAACATCAAAAATATATATGGCGGTAACAATAACACAAATATACACAGATCAGATCTTTGATCACCTACTTTTCATAGCAAAATTTGCTCTCAAGAGAAAACTCGTAAAAAATATAAAATATATTAATTATATTGAATATAGTAAAAGGTGGCGAGCTAGCAGAATGTTTTCTACTCTAGGCAAAGGGCCCGACATTTTTGGGGAGGGGGCCAGTCGATTGGATTGACCGCAGTACGCAACTGGTACTTAATTTAGAGACCACGAAAGGTTGAAAGGTAAAATTGACCTCGGCGGAATTTGAACTCAGAAAGTAAAGACAGACGAAATACCGCTAAGCATTTCGAGCCCAGTGCGTAACTGGTACTTAATTTATCGACTCCGGTGGAATTTGAACTCAGAACGTAAAGACAGACGAAATACTGCTAAGCATTTCGCGCGGCATGCTAACGTTTCTGCAAGCTCGCCGGTAGAATGCTTAGCGGCATTTCGTTTGTCTTCATGTTCTGAGTTCAAATTCCGCCGAGGTCGACTTGCCTTTCATCCTTTCGGGGTCGATAAATTAACTACCAGTTGCGTACTGGAGTCGATCTAATCGGCTGGCCCCCACCCCAAAAATTTCGAGCCTTGTGCTTAAAGTAGAAAAGAATATTACTAAAAGTATTTAAGGCGGTGAGCTGGTAGAATGCTTAGCAACATTTTGTCTGTCTTTTCTTTCTAAGTTCAAATTCCACCGAGGTCAACCTTACCTTTCCTTCTTTGAAGGTCGATAAAATAAGTACTATTTGAGTACTGGGTCGATGTAATTGACTTACTCCTCTTCTGAAATTCCTGGCCTTGTGCTAAAATTTGGAATCATTGCTACTTGATCAGGTGTATGATAAATCAATTTACGAAACTCCAGCTACCACAGCGACCACCACCACCAGGCCATTACTGTTGTTGCTGCTACCATCACCAATCATTTGAGCTTAACCTCTATACGGTCAGTCAGTAAAAGTTTGCTTAAATCAAACCCTAAGAAATGAAGTGACGCATTTAATCAAAGGGAAGCATTAATAAGAGTGATTAGGGATTTAACAAGAACAAGAGTATTGAATTTCCTTCTCTGTCATCATCACCATCATCATCATTAACGTCCATTTTACATGTATGGGCTGGACTGTTTGACGGGATTTGACGTTTCACAGGGCTGCACCGCGCACCAGCGCCCACTTTGGTATGGTTTCTGTGGTTGGACATCTTACCTAACACAAACCAATTTACAGTGTGTACTTGGTGCATTTTTTTATGCCATCGGCTCTAGTGATATTGCCAAATAGATTGCCAGAAAAGAGTAAAGGAAAAGGAAAAGGAAAGGGAAAAATCTCGCGTGACTAATTGGTAGGTGGTGGGTAGGGGTTATATTTGAGAGGCGGTAGGGGTCTTTATGCAAGATGTTGAAATGCTATTGTAATAAGAATAACATAGACATAGATGCACTATTAAAAAAAAAACGATATGTGGTCGTAATTGAAATGATTTCATCTGTGCATGCTCGTTCACGTCTAACCTAGAGCTAAATGGAAACAATGCCAACAGCCAAAAACCCATATTTTCGATAAAAATAACTCAGTACTCTAACTGGGTCATGTGGCTAATAGTAACTATTTCTCATTATCTTTAAATCAAATTATTAATCATGTATCTTTTATCTTATTCTTTTGCTTGCTTCAGCCACTGGACTGCGGTCATGCTGGGGCATTGCCTTGAAGGGTTTAGTGAAGCAAGTTGATTCCAGTACATATTGTTTTCTTTTCAGTCCTGGCCACTTTTGCTGTGGCACCAGTAACGGGGCCGTAAACAAAGACCGGTTATCGAGCGTTGGGTGCCGATGGCAAACACAGTCACTCACCCATTAGGTGTTTCTGTACCTTCTCATTTGGATTATTCACCACCACCCCCACACACACACACGCAGACACACACAGACACACACACACACACACACAAACACGCACACACACACACAAACACACACACACACACACACACACGCACACACACAGAGGCACACACAATTATATACGACGGTCTTCCACGTAATTTCTGTTCATGGATGCGCTCAAAAGGCATCGGCCCGTTGCCCTGGGTGCGATGCAGTGGGTCCGAACTAGCAACCATGTAGATATAATGCGAGATTCTTAACCACATGTCCATGCTTATGCTTATGTATAAGGAATGTCGTTTATCGTCAATCACAATAACAAGAAGAACAGTATGAGAGTAAAGCATATGTGTTCCTAAATACAATATTTTGTTGATTATATCCATTTATAGAAATTTGGCAACAAAAATGTAAAAGTGAAAAAAATATATAACAGAAAGGACAAAATTATAAAAACAGCAACAAAGAAACGAAAATCTGAAGAAATTAAAAACAAAAATCGGGATAAAAAAAATTCGGTCTCGCGCGCAAAAGAAAAAAGATATAAAAGAAATACGAATGTCTGTAGGCAATCATGAAATCCATTAGTCAAACACTGCCAAAGTCACTAACATTAATACGAGTTTATTTCCAAGAGACGACGCGGACGAAGAAGGCGATAACAACAAAAATGGTGACAGCAATAACAATGACAACAACAACAACAACAACAGCTGTAATGCGGACGATGATGATGACGACGAAGTCCAAAGACTTTAATCAGACATTCTATTGCTACTTGTGTCCCCAGACATATTTGGTTTTGGCAAACGTTTGTCTTGCGCTATTTTGGTATTGTTCTTGGCTCTTTTTGTTATTTATTATTAGTGTACTTTGTTGGTTGTTGTGCCAGCATTACTCAGTCACTTCTCGTAGCAATAGGTTGACTTTGGCATAGCTTCTAAGAAATGTTGTCAGTGGTGGTGGTCTTGTTGTGGAATCAGGAACGAAGTGGAGAAAGGTAATGCTTTCAGGTCACAGTGATGGTGGAATACTTATTATTAATGTTTCATAGGTGTTGCGGCAGACATATGACCCTAGGCGTGCCATATGTGAACATCTCCTATTTTTTCCTTTAGTATAGTGCAAGAAGTTCGACTTAAGTTAGCCCGTCTTTTCTTCTGATTTTAAATTTTGACGATCTCGATTTTACTCCCTCGATTACCTCATCTCTTTACCCCTCACCAGTCATATCGTAGCGAGCAGTCACGCTGAACACTGACTACTTTGACCAATCTTTCCTTCCTGGTCATTTGAAATTCTTCCCCCTCTTCGACGTCTTTTTTCTTACAGTCACCGAATTCGACTTACTCACGAGAATCACATCGCTTCCATCAATTTACCAATCTCAGAAGGCTTACCTATGTCATTCTCACAATACCTTCCAAATTAAAGGATAGCAAGCTCCACCCACCACCGATGTATCTCAAATCTAGTGAACTGAAATGTCCTGACTAAAACAAATGAGCTTGAGATCGAATACTAGCCAGTCGATCCGATAGGCGGGACCGTACATCAGTGGTGGTAATAGTGTGAGCAGTGCACTGTACAGCTGTCGAGAGAAAAGTCCCGAAATGGTGTGCATGCTCTCCTGATAACCCCCGACCTCCGGTATATGGAGCTTTCGATAGATAGCACTTTCCCAAGAAGCTGTTCGTAAGTCTATAAGAAACCCTTCTTAGTACAAGTCATGGCAAAAATGGGATGTTTTCAACAGCCCCATCTCGGCAGTAATCCACATTGCGCCGCTCTGTAGCTTGTTCGCTAACTGGCTATCTTCGACGTCGTTTGCGTTTTTTACATCAAAAGATTTCAAGCTAAGACTTGTGTTGTTGGCGCGTGATTCACACCTCTGTGTGAATTTTATTGCTTGATTGAGTCAGTTAAGACATCGTTGCATGTAATTTTGGACATTGATTACCCCTTGATGCACTTCCTTATTTTCATATTTTGAAACATTTTTTGTTCATTTAACATCAGTGATTTTATGAAATTAAAATATTTTAAGCAAGCCTAAAGGGAATGTTTCATAGAGTTACATAATCTTTTCATCAAAGCAGGCCAATCTTCACCCCAAATTTTTCAAACCATCATCAAATGCGAATCTCGTGTATTTTATAAATTTAACGACACAGTGTTGCACAATAAAGATAAAATCGCTATGGCTAGAAATATTGATTAAATATTTTATTAAATCAGCTGTTGTACCATTAATCTTCTGAAGCAGAACTGACATTAGTTATACAACAATAATCACAATAACAACAACAGCAACAATAACAACTGCAACATCAGCAACAATAACACAGCCTAGCAATACATGTTTATGGAAATAAGTAAAGGAACTGATTTATAAATTAAAATAAACCTAAATTATATATTCCGCACGCTACCACACAGAGATAGAGGTTCCTGCAGCAAACTTCTAAATTTGATCTGAATGAAAACGTTGGTATTTTAAAGCCACTGAAACGTGAGAGAGTAGTTGATCTCAATGTCCACGGACTAGTTATGTTTAACAAAAATAACCTATGTACCTAAGTATTAACACCCTCTCCTTTGAAATAGACACCCTGTGCAGCAATTTGTCGGTCCCAGCGTTCCTCCCAGTTTGGGAATCCGACTTGGAAGTTGTTTTCCGTAAGCTTGTCGAGGACCTTCTGCGATTCGATTTTGATCTTGATAACGGAGTTAAGAAGGCAACATTCGAGCTGTATTTTCGTCTTGGATAAGAGATGGAAGTCCGCTGGGGATAAATTTGGCAAATAGGGTGGGTGCGGAGCGATACCATGTTGTTTTGGACTGTTTTGAATCAAACGTGCCACTCGAAATGTTGCCTTGTCGCTGTAAGCTTGCTGAAGCATAATCAAATATCTCTGTTGCATACGTTCGAAGTTAAACGCAAAACCTCACTTTGGCTCTTTATTCCAACTTCATGTCCATGACAAAAATCGTGGACTACTGCATACATGTAATCACAAAAACACAAATTTCAAAATTTGCGAAGTAAACACAGTTATGTCACACGGCACACTGCCTCAGGAAGGTCACTGCCAGCTCTCTTTCGTCACGCAGTCGCATGCTGCCATTTGTTGGCGCGCTACAGCACTAGTCGAGAACGTTTTAATAGCACCGCGTAAGATGCATTGGATCTTCGCCCCACGAAGTAACGAGCGACTTGAATAGAAATTATTTACCTTAACACTGTTCTCTCTGTATCAAATCTTAATATATTTATTAAGGCTTACTAAAGTGAGATATTCTGAAAAAAAACTTCGTATGTTAATAAAATACGTTAAAATACGTTAGTTAACTTAAAATATTTGTCTCATCTCTTGTTGAATGCCAATTCACGAAGATATCAGACTATATTATATTTATTCTAGCAACAAAAATTAGCACAAATATTTGTTATTCATTGATAGTTGTCTTTATAATTGCTGATTACGAAGAAATATGAACAGTGTTAGTTTGTCAACAGAAATTATAAGAAGAAAGAGAAGCTGCAAATATGACCGTTGCTAACATTTATCATCTCATCTTGTCATAACTAGTTTCGACCAGGAACAATTTTACAGTTAAATAGTATAAAGTAATTATTGGTGAGAAAAATCAATGTATACGAAGAGGGGTGGACTTTTGATCAGGTTATTATAAATTTTAGACATCGTAATTAGAAAGAAATATATATTTTTATCTTCAATTAAAGCATTTACGTTATTATGTCCTCGCAAATTTTCTTTTATCTTTTGTGATCGTGCTTAATTGTACGAGTAGCATCGAAATTATATTTTCAGAATAATTGACTTTAAAATATTGTACTTCATCTATTTTAGTTTCTTGTGGTGGGTGGGTGTAAATTCTCCAACCACCATGCAAGCAAACAAACTTATCTCCACACCTACGCCTGCAGATATTATTATCCCAATAATACATTTTCTAACTTGTATACTTTTTCCCCATTACGTCTCTAAGCAAAACAAAAATTTCAATCAGATTTCTCGAAACAATATATTGACATATTGGGTACAAATTTTGGCAAGAAGGCCAGCAGTTTTAGGGGAGGCGTAAGTCGACTTCTTCGACCCCCAGTGTTCAAGTGGTACTTATTTTATCGACCCCGAGAGGATGAAAGGCAAAGCCAATCTGGGCAGAATTTTGACTCAGAATGTGACGACGGTCGAAATACCACTAAGCGTTTTGCCCGGCGTGGTAACGATCCTGCCGGCTCGCAGTCTTAATTCCCGAGAAAATATATTGATATACTGAGGTTCGAATCTGTCTACAGCGCCCTAAAAGGGAATTATTAATGATCGAGAGTCAAGATTCATGTTCTGGATACTGGAAGAGAGCCGGTAAAATATCTTCATAATTGAAACAATATAATTGCTGTATATGGCAAAATCCAATCCTAAATATTAGTTATTAACCGTTCAGAAATAGTGCAAAATATTGGAATAAGAAAGAGTTTACAAGTTTATTATTAGTTGTCTACCTTGACTGTCTATTTTATTTCTGTCGCACAATATTTTGAAGCACATTGATTAAATTCCGCTATTCCAAAGAATAAATAGTATTTTTTAGAAAATTTTTTAATTAATTTTACCTTCACAAATTTTATGCCTATCTATCTATCTATCTATCTATCTATCTATCTATCTATCTATCTATCTATGACACACACACACACATACACACACACACACATACACCCAAATAAACATGCACGCACACACACACACACACACACATGCTCGTATATACATATAAACAAAAATATACATATAGAAAGTAAAGAAATACAACAAATTCAAAAAAGTTAATTAGAAAGAGTTTAAGAATCTGGCATGACAAACATCATGCTACAAATGCGAAGAAAATATATTGAAACAAATACAACAGATATTAACAAAAACAAACATATTTAAAGAAACTCATGAGGTAATGAATTCTGTAGACTTTAATAAAAATGAAGATTACAACCAAAATAAAGGAAAACAATTCTATGTACATAATTGAATTTTCCAAAGCTTGTAGCTATCTACGTATGTCTAGGATGTTTCTCAACAGTTCATGAATTCGACACCTGCAATAATTTTCTCTCATTCAAACATCAATGAATTTTCCATTTATGTTGCTTTTGTTTGTTTTTACACGCAATTCGTATCATGCCAGATAGACTAACAAAATGGAACTACAAACATTTAAATCAGCAGTTGACAGCAGATTCTGTAGTGTGTCAGATGAAAATACCTTGCAGTTTTTAGTAATGTTCTCTTACCTATATATGTATATTTATATTTATATATATTCTGTTTGTCTTTCATTCTTTTCAAGTCAATAAATAAGTACCAGTCAAGTATTCGTGTTGTTCCGAATCGATTGTTCCCATCCGCAAAATGTGTGGCATTTGACTATGTATATTAGAAATCAATATTGAAAACAGGTAAACAGCTATCTATATAGCCGGCTAGAAAATCCGATAAGTTGACATCCATACATGCAATACCATCGGCACAGCTGAGATCAATGCAAATGCACAGTTGCCTGATACTCATACACAAAGTGGTGTAGGGACATTGTGACACTACTGGCATACATACAGAATTTCATGACTTCATATATGTGCGCAAACACATTTATCAGTGACTACCTACGCAGTTAGAAGCATTTGTGTAGGTGCGTATGTAGGGTTATATGTGTGTATATACTTACTTGGATATGCGCGTGTGTGCAAGAGTGTGAAATACACTATGCATACGAAATACGCATATCTGCAAAAAGCTTAGTACACATATGTGTAGAAGCAAAAAAACATGCTTATGTCAGTTAGGTTCTTTCATATGTGATACAGTAATATAGTAATACTATATATAATATAGTAAGTAATATATGTAATTTACTTGGTTGAAAAAGTAGTTCGAGTGAGAGTATGGAAGCAAAGAGTAGACAAAACGTACCTTTAAGTGTACTTAAAGTAACAATAACGAGTGTTATCACAATCGGTGGGTGCATGATCGGTAAGCTGATATATGCAGACGATATGGCATGGTTTTGCTCACCAGAAAGGAATCAACAGCATGCAGTGGTCAGGCTCATTACTGTGTACTGCAAAGCGGTAAGAATTACTGTTTCAAAGACTGAAACATTGGTCCTCTCAAAAAATTCGTACCACACATATATATACATGCATCTCTTCCTCTCTATCTCTCTGTATATATAAATGAATACATACAAACACACACACACACACACACACACACACACACACACACATATATATATATATATATATGAGTGTACGTTTATCGTTGATGTTATTGATGCGTCTGTAGACATGCCAAATCTTCCAGACATAATGTATCTAGGATTACCTTCAATGTCTTACCTGTGTTTTAGGCTGGTATAATGCGATTGGAAGGAGATATCAGGTCACACAAAAGTACAATAGTTTGTATAACTAGAGGAGCACTATTAGTTTTACTAAATCTTCGATAGATAAGAAAGAGAAAGTGAGAGAGCGATAGAGAAAAGGAAAGGGCAGAAGGAGAGAAAGAGGATAAAGAGAGAGAGAGAGAAAGAGAGAGAGAGAGAGAGAGAGAGAGAGAGAGAGAGAGAGAGAGAGAGAGAGAGAGAGAGAGAGAGAGAGGGGGGTTGGGAGAGGAGCAGAGGCAGGTGTAGTTTAGAATTTTCTAGATGTTATA
Source organism: Octopus bimaculoides (assembly GCF_001194135.2). Classification (NCBI taxonomy): domain Eukaryota; kingdom Metazoa; phylum Mollusca; class Cephalopoda; order Octopoda; family Octopodidae; genus Octopus; species Octopus bimaculoides. Next base: position 22,457,038 of record NC_068992.1, read on the forward strand.
ATTTGTGAGAGACTTTGTTTATTATATTATGAATTTTAGTGTCAGGCTGTCGTCATTCGCTATTTGTTAGATGTTGCGGAAATTAGCACTATTGAGTTTTTACTTCTTTCTGCGAATACAATAAACTAATTACACGACTGCAATATTAATTACTCACAAAGTTAGTACTTATTTAATTTATGATTGGTGAGCATCAGAAAGAAAACAAAGAAAATTTTTGGCTGTGCTTTGACCAAACATATTTAATTCTATCCGTTTCACTTTTTCTTCTCTCTGTCCCTCTCTTTCTATCCCTGTCGGCAATGACCAAACAATTTAATACTGTAGCCTTTTGATGCCTATCTCTCCAAGCTGCTAGCAAATATTTGGCAATTTTCCTGTCCATCAAATGTACTCACAGAATACTGGCAGAATTTAACAGGAAGGGGTTGAAGGCGGTAGGAAGGTGATGATGTCCCCCAAAAAGCCATCGGATTCTGAGTTGTAGATTAAAAACACGATATTCCATTATATATATATATATATATATATATATATATATATATATACATATATGGGGTTAGTCTATGTATGTATATGCACTTATTGATAAATGTATATTACTTTTTCCATTCATATATTAAGCATGACGGATTATCTTATGATAGACATACCCTGATTCTGAGAATTTCGAGACCTTCCCTATATTTAATATATATAAGAATCTAATGCTTTTCAACACCGTGCACTACATATATAAAGACAGCAATGTTACATTACAACCAATTAAATCATACAAGAGAAGAACATTAGATTACTACACCATTCTTAATTTCTACAGAGTGTAGGTACTAATATTACTGTTGATCACTGATAGTAACAGCACATCCCACGCACTGACAAATGTGAAGCCTCGTAATGAATTTTTCTGTTGAAACCCTGGGCGGAATTTGAACTCAGTACGTGACGACGGACGAAATGCCGGTAAGTATTTTGCTCGGCGTGCTTACAATTCTGCCATCTCACAGCCCTGCGTTCTTATTTCATTGTTACTTGTCATGGGTAAGATTATCTGATATTTGAATATCGTTCAGGTAGGTTTCCCTAAACGTGATATATCTATTAAGAATAATGATGCCTTTATTACAATTGTTTACTCTATTCGCTCATATATAAACACAACCTATTAGGTTGTTGAGAATTTGAAGCAAGCAGGCTTCAGGTTGTTATAGAGGAGAACAGCATTGTTTGTATTTTCAAACCTTATTGTTACAGATATTGTTTGTAGCAGTAAGGTTTGAACTTATGACCAACATCTCTTATCAACAAAAAGATAAAAGTAATCTATATAAAATGAGAACAATGCTATCTCCTTATTTAGCAGATTAATATAGATGAAACAACAGTAAAACACAAAATAATGAATAGAATTTTAGAAGCGAGTACAACTTCAACATATATATAAAAAGAAGAAAACTGCAGTCATCATAGATATAAGAACATTCACAGGTGAATCAGTGTTGGTCTGAATTGAAAAATAGATTATATATATATATTTACAACAATAATTATATATTATGATGAATTAATATTACACAATACATGGACAATACAATTATTACAATTCGTTAACAATGCAAACCATCATTGTATTATATTGTAATCATTGATATTCACTTCAATTTGGCGAATCTGTGAGTAGAATTCATTGAAAAGAATTCGTACAACAAACGACGATGACAATTTAAAATTTATTAAAAAATATGGCCAAATAATTTCAATGTATTTTTGTATATTAATAAGTGACGTTTTCAACAAAAGTAGAAGCGTTTTTAATGATATATATTTAAGGGACAACCAAACAATTATGTCTTTCAATTCTCTCGCAGCTCATAATGCACACACACACACACACACACACACACACACACACACACACACACACACACACACACACACACACACATACACACCCACACACACACACACACACATACATACACACACAAACAAAGAAAAAAACACTAAAATAGTTTTGAATAACAATAACAAAATTGCTTTCGATTTTGGTACTATATTTTATGTTATCATTTTACTTCCTAAAATAACTTCGTCTAACAGACATTTGGAAAGTATGATCCATTCATAAAACTTATCCCGTCAGTAGCCCATATCGTTCGGTTTCAGATCTGGATACCATATTATCATAAATACAATGGGATATGTGTGATGCATTAAATACTTTTGAAAACACTCTATGATGATCTGTACAGGCAATAATGCGAATATCTGGTCTTTCCAATTGATTTATGATGTTCTGTATATATACGAAAATCAAACACACTACACATTTTCAAAAAGAAGCAGTATTGATGTTAAAGCTCTTTTAAATGTAATTTATACATACATACGAAACAAACAACGAAGCAACTCAATGTGTTATTTTTTTGTGCAACAGGATATTCTATGATCAAATAGTATTATAAGCATATTTATAAACCACCAAGTTTATGTGAGGTGGTAAAGGGGACAGTTATAAACGGAAGGAAAACAGGGAGTTGAGTCGGAAAATAATAGCAAAGAGCAAATAGATGAATTTTATTAGCGTTCTATGAAGACGTATATAATGTTTCATGTCATGGAAAGTCAATAGAAGATTACAGATAAATAGCTGGATATATATATATATATATATATATATATATACACTCATATTTGTAGAGAGAGAGAGAAAGAGAGGACTCATTCTCTCTTTCGCCACTATCGGTTTTTTATATATAATACGTATGAATGTGTGTGTGTGTGTGTGTGTGTGTGTGTGTGTTTGTGTGTTGTACGTCTGTATGTGATGATCTTGATATGCGTGGGTAACCAACATACACCCACACACGTACATATAAAAATTACCGTTTATAGCTATATTTTCTCGGCATTAGCAAGCCCATAATGGTTAACGAACCTTTAAAGTGAGTAACCTAACCTCACGGATTTTTGAACAAGTAATATGAAACAATATTTCATGATATATATTTCATGATATTCATTTTCAACGTAGGAAGGGCCATTACATTCAGTAAAAAAAATATTCTGGAACTTACGTAGATATTTCATAGACATACTATTGCGCTTCACTAAAGCAAACGGTTGTAAACGGCAGTAGGATTTTCACAGATACAAGTTGCAAGAAATTAATTTCAACTTAGCTTTCGTGTATAATATAGAGAAAATGAGGAAATTTGTTTCTCTGTAGAATTATGTATGCATGTATATATGTATGTATGTATGTATGCTAAATGTGTCGAAACAATTGTGATTAATAAATTCTCGTATATTCCATCTTCCGTCTTTCATTTGCGACACACACACATAGACACACACACACACACACATATGTATATATATATATATATATATATATATATATATATTATACATATACACATATATATATACGCGTCACACTGTTGAGAGACGTAAGTACATATGTATATGTACATATATATGTGTGTGTGTGTGTGTGTATCTATCTATCTATCTATCTATCTATCTATACAATTTTGCAAGAGGAATGCTGACAATGACTTGGACGTTTCGGATTTATCGACATCATCAGATGTCTGATAACGGCGGCAAACGGAAAATTCTAAGTTGTTGTAAATCTTTTATTCATAAAAATCAATATATATATCCTCTACGAAAAATGTATTTTGTGAAACTTCGGTTCAACCTTATTCTTTAGAATAATAAAAAAAATCTCCGACATTGGCATGTTATTGCCATAAAGTGATTCTGATTTAAAAACTGAAGAGAGCCCTTCGCATGTGCTTCGGATGCATTTAGCGTTATCAGAACAGCAGTTGTCCTACCTCCGTTCCAGCAGTCATGTACAAAAACAGTAGTACGGACTAGAGTAATTTCCGTAATTAAAAATAAGTGGTATGAAAGATACCTTAAAATAAGCAAAGCTAAGTAAATAGAGAACTAATAGCAACTAGGTTTTAGTGTCATGCCAATTTCGGAGAATATTAAAATTTGAGATCATCTTCTCTCATTTGGTGTTCATCGTACATTACCACGAGGCATATGTTTACTTTTCAGCGAAATTTTAATTAATTGAGGATGTATCCACATTTTTGGTATTTAATATAACTTTCACTTGTCATTGTTGTTATTGTTGTTTTTGTTGTTGTTCTTTTTCTTTTCCTTTAACTTACCTTCTTGCCACGCATACACACTCACACGCACACACATGCATATATATATATATATACATATGTGTGTGTGCACATATACATGTATATATATATATATATATATATATATATATATATATATATATATATATATATGTGTGTGTGTGTGACATAAAGGTGTCAGTCAGATTTTGTTTACACATGTTTGTGGATATTTAAGAAAGAAAAATAAGTAAAAATCTACAGGAGGCTTGTATAATAAAATTTATGCTAATATTAAGATCATAATGAAACAGAGAGTTGTATTAGAACATTATATAAGAAACTGAGGGTACCGGTTTCGCATCTTATGCTTATCAAACTTCCAAGGTCTCAGATTTTAGTACAGAGAGAATTTTTGTTAAATCATGGGAACGACATTTTTGTTGTTGACAATAATTTTTGGAGTCAGAGGGATATAACTCTTTAATCCTTCTATAGGTAACTCTTCAATTTATCTGGAAATTACTATTTACTTTCAAACTATTGTTAGGGTTTTGAACTGATATTCTTAATGTATACGGTGCACAGTCAACAAATAGCTTCACTGTAATATCGCCAGATATAACTCAGCGAACATATTGACGTATGAGCTAAACAATTACAACCACAATTCTATATATTCCCTCAGTACAAATTTGCTGACTGGGCCTAAACGCAAGCTCGTCTTAAAGAAGCATCATTCAGCCAGAAATATAAACCAGAACTGAATATTAATTCATTTTAGTAACAACCAACCCCCACTAGAACAGAACAACAATCAGTTCTTCTCTTTACCCTTGAAATATTTGTAGACAACCCCTAAAACTTGTGTATATACATCTCACAGATCTGTACACATTAAGAATACCAGTCCAAAAACTCTAACAATGCTTTGAAAGTAACTTGTAATTTTCAGATAAAGGGAAGTGTTACTTTCAGAAAAATTAAAGAGTTACATCCCTTTGACCGCAAAAATTATTGTCAACAACAAAAATGGCGTCCCCATGATTCACCAAAAATTCTTTCCGTACTGAAATCTGAGAGCTTGTAAGTTTGATAAGCGTAAGACGCGAAACTGGTCCTCCCAGTTTATTGTATCATGTAATACAACTCTTTGGTTCATAATGATCTTAATATTAGAATAAATTTTATTATACAAACCACTTTTTGCGTTTTTACATCTATGAACTCGAAATCGATATACGGTTAAACCTTTTTTCTATAAAACTTATTTATTCACTTTCTTTGCCTTCAATCCGTGCAAAGCGCTATTTGGCGTCTATCACCAGCTTGTGGCTGTACTCGTTAGTGCCCTTCTTCTTCTTCTTCTTCTTCTTCTTCTTCTTCTTCTTACTACTACTACTACTACTACTACTACTACTACTACTACTACTACTACTACTACTACTACTATTATTATTATTATTATTATTATTATTATATATATATATA
>NC_068992.1:22463339-22464068 GCF_001194135.2 Octopus bimaculoides
AGTGGTAGAGGGAGAAAGAGAGGAAATACGAGGGGGAAAAGGAGATACGTAGTAGTAACAGAGGAAGAACGAGGGGGGGGGGAGAAAGGAAAGAGAAAGAGATAAAGTAGCGTCGGAGGATAAGTTTACGAAAACTACTTACAATTTTTGTGAGACGCTATATATATATATATATATATAATTATATATATTTTTTATTAAATATTATTTATAGATGCTGAGTACTTGATAAAAATTTTTAAAGATTTTATTCTTAATTATCAAATAAATAAATAAATAAATATAAATTGTTCTGACCGGAATATTCCCAACGGTATAATTGTCGATCGTATACGCACGTGTTGAGGTGGATGAATTAGATTTAGCTCATATATAAATCTAGACATTTGTGGATATGACTATGGATACGTGGTATTCGTACTGGTATGTGTAAATGTTTGTTTTTATGTGTAAATAGTCGCACCATACTGAAATGGGTCGGAAGGTTTTACATGTCTAAACCCGAAATCGATATGCGCTAAACCATTTAAAAAAAATAAATCCTGTTTATTCATTCTCCCCGCTTTCAATCCGTGCAAAAGCAGCAAATAACTGTAGTTCTTAGTGCCATTTGGCGTCTATATCTAGCATGTGGGCCTACTCATTAGTGCCCCTACTATGATATATATATATATATTTCTATATACTTAGGCTTTATATATATACTTATATATATATATATATATATAT
>NC_068992.1:22466021-22475277 GCF_001194135.2 Octopus bimaculoides
ATATATATATATATATATATATACATGAAGTGTGCAATAGGAGGGGAAGAGGGGAATAGGCAAAGAGTGAGAGCCTAGATTGAGTAGTATACAGAAATCGAATTTTCAATGACAGAAAGGAGAAAAATCAATGGTGCCATCCATTCTGCTCTATAAGTATATCAGTTTTATCATTTAAATTGAACGCTGACGTTTGTGGTAAAGAAAAAAAAGTTACATATATTCTTCGCAAAAATAGTACAGCTTAATCTCTCTTGAGAATTGCGACGAGCGTTGTAGCTGTAAATATCAACCGCTGACAGATCAATGTGAAACTCCGTCATTGTTTGGCAGGATTAAATTGTCAGGAAAATGACCATGATACATCAGAGTTGCTGGCTTCGACTTCTGAAATCCATGAAAATCATTAGACTTGACATAACACTGACAGTTGTGTGTATTGATACATATTTCCATCCATATTTATACGACGTATTTATAGTACTAGCTTTGCATTAGTATGTTTTGTGCGTATGTATATTATTTAGATATGTGTACATGCGATAATTTCTTGATGCATATGAAACGAATCAGAATGCTTCACAATCTCCATCTCCTCATCCGTTAGCGTCCTAAAAATAAAGAATTTATCCTCTATATACATAAATTTCTATTATTGTTACCTACTTCCTGTAAAGATTTGTAGCCTAAGCTCTCCCAGTGTGCAGATGTAGCATCTTATCAATAAATTTGCTATGGATTATCGTTAATTAGCTGTGGTTAGTTAATTATCCCTCTTCAATCATTGAAAAGTCGCTGGGTACTCCAATGTTTAGATGGAATTTAATTTTAGACTACGAATCAAGGGAACGCTTGTCGGTGTTATTATAGTGCCATCGTTGGCTACTATGGTACTATCCACCACGGTGAACATCACGATCTCGAATAGATATCCATTCAAGGATATTGTCGTGAAATAAAACAGTATTCCCGTTGCTGTACTTTCCTGTGCTTGTTTCTACATTACTAAATCCGTGTCTCTATTTGGTCAAACCACCTTCGTGAAATAACAACCAAATTTCAATCAATTCACAACCTACCATCTTCATTTGCCTGTCTAAAGCATAAGGTTTTCTTAATTGTCCACGTTTCATTTCAGACTTTTAGCTAGCTCCTCTTTCACAGGTTCTGTGTAATACAAGCCTTTCATTCCGCAAGTCGCAAGTTAATCTGGTGGTTGAAGAAAATATTGGGAATCTGTATCATATATGATGAACGGACGCCAGGGAAGTATATCCACATGTCCTTTTTCTTCCTAAGAAACAAAAGTGACGGGAACGTAACGCCAGGAAGTCATTTCTTTGGTCCAGATGACCTTAAGTTAAAAATAACTATTGAGACCATTAGAAAATCTAAAACTAAAGCAATAATTATGTCATGTTTTATGTTATTTATATCGTAAACTTTGAAGAATAACGTTGTGGTTGTACAGTACCAACGTGACGCTCACAGTTTCACTGTAATGCTACTGACGAAGGGTGTTTTCAGTTTATTCTGTGTCTCACTTATATATCTTTCTCCAACATACAAAAGTGGAATCAGAAAATACAAGCTCCACCTACATACATGCACGTAGCGTCTATGGTAAATGCTACATACCCAATGTACAGCGCATTGGGATCGAATCCGCAGAGAAGATCTGGTGAAGCAAATGTCTTAGCTACATTCATACACTTATTTATAAAACGAAACTGTATGTATGATTAAAAGTTTCACTGTCACTGAAACACAATAACCTTACAAAATTTCATTACCTCTTATATATACGAAACATCTCTAGCTACTAAAAATAACAGCAGCATTTCGCTGAAGTTACTTACAACAATTTTAAGATAATGGCCCATTGGATCTAGTCGAAGGTTCACTATACATGGTACAACTCTTTTCTTCCATCTCTCTACTCTCTCACACTTTCGTAAGTTTGTTTTTACCATACAATCGATATGTACTACTTGTGTTTCGCATTTGGGTAGTACATGTTATTAAGGGTATCTAATAGCGAAAAATTCTCAATAACGAAACAAAATAGAGAAAAATTCTCAATAACGAAACGAAAAAGATAACTATCTTATTCCTGCAAATATGGACGTGCATCTAAATCATTAAAATAACTTTGTATCTGATGGAAGGTCATATAAGTTCTTAAGTAGAACAGATATACCATTCATCTAACTATATTTGGTTTCCAAGGTAATTTGTAAAACTTTTGTTTCTAATGAAATATAAAAATGTCAATGTAAGTGCGAGTTGCCATCCGAGTCAACTGACAAAAATAGATGGCAACAGTTGAATATAAATATATATATCAATGATACATTAATAGATGGTTTGAAGAAAACATTTACATTAAAATATTGCTTTCATATGTGAACTGTCAGTGGAAATTTTGAATAATTTTTCTTTGAAGTCTATTTATATGTCAGAACATAAAATAAATCGCTGAAGATGGTGCCTAAAGAATTGTAATCAAGATTGAGAAATATATTGTACGAAAAACAATCTCTGAAGAAAATTTAAGCAAGAACAAACTACACATGTTCATATGGAAGATGGAGTTAATGACATTTTGAATATGATGGATGAATAGGAAAAATATTAAATAATCCAAGAATACGTATTGATGTGTTAAGCGAAATCATTGAGATGATAGAATTGTTACATTTCACACAAAATGTTTTGCGTCGTTTCGTTGTCTTTTGAATTCAAATGTTGCTGAGACCGACAGTGAATCCTTTCAGGGACAATAAAAGAAATAAAATAACTACCAGTGGTGCATTGAGTTGTCGATGTAATCGACTTTTACCCTCTGAAAATAAATTGCTAACCTTGTGCCAAAATTAGAAAAACTATTATGTATTAAGCCAGTGTTTATAGCAAACATTTCTCCAGTGAAATTATCATTGAAGATTTTCGTTTACATATTTAATAGTTTAAAAGTTATATCCTTTTTTTCTATTAATGTACCAAATGCATCCACAGAAGAGTTGGCATAGAAGACTTAAGCATGTTTCAAATGAAGGGGAGGGAGTAGATAACAATAAAGAAAGTTGTAAAAGAGTAATGTATGTTCATGTCTCCAACATACAATGTCATTTGTGTTTTCGTTTAAAAATATATTACCCATCATTCTATATATTGATCCTGCATAATAAATACGTCTGCTACATGTCATATTGCTTGTTGATGTTACATTCTTACTGTCAAGGCTTCTATCTTTATTTAATCACCCCCTAATAAAGTTTAGAAATAAGAAATGAAAGAAATACTTGTTGGTTGTTGTTTAGAATTGACATAAATTTTTTTTTATTTGCTGTTTCCACTGTCCACGCAGCTGAAGTCGTTTTGGAATTACAAATGCTGACATGTTAAGAAAATAGAAAACTTCCTATAGTCTATTTTCTGTCAACTGGAATTATTTCGTCATTGATCCATCTAAAATTGTGGATATATTTGTTGAAATCAATATTCTTTTCTTGTCTCTCAGAGGCCACTATGTTTAACATTACGGTTATCAAGTATAAAAGAATGGAAGTATTGTAAGAGCAACTGCATTGGTGCATGAACAACGTTACTAACATTAAACCAAAACAGAAAACGTTATATATTTAAAATATTTCTGTCATTATTGCTTTGTCAAGAAACCTAGGAATTTGGTTATATGCACTCGCTGTCATCATCATCATCATCATCGTCGTCGTCATCGTGATCATCATCATCATCGCCATCATCATCGCCATCATCATCGCCATCATCATCGCCATCATCATCGCCATCATCATCGCCATCATCGTCGTCGTCGTCGTTGTCGTCGTCGTCGTCATCGTCATCATCATCATCATTGCCATCCAAGTCATCATCATCGTTGCCGTTGTCATCACCATCACCATTGTTATATTTATTGTCGTCGTCACCATCGCCATTGATTCTTATCATCATCATCATCATCTTCTTCATCATCATCATCATCATCATCATCGATTCTTATCAGCTTCATCATCATCATCATCATCATCGATTCTTATCAGCTTCATCATCATCATCATCATCATCATCATCATCTATTCTTATCAGCTTCATCATCATCATCATCATCACCATGATCGTAGCCGTCATCGTTTCAACACCTGTCTCTCAATATTGAAAACGTTTAGACAGATCTTGCAGTGCATCCTTTCAATCCAGCCTAACCTCGTCCGTGAAAAACAATATCCGTCGGCTCGATCTTTCCAGAAAATTTGCTCCTTGATTGCTTTCGTTGTACCACTGTCCACACACAGGTTTTCTTTACAGCAAACACCGACTCTTCTCACCATATATTTTTACCCGAGAAGCGACTTGCCTAACGTATGTACTGCGCTATAAATTAAATTCATATTATTAATCTCATTGTATTTTTCTCCTTTGTACTATGTTTCCAGCTTAGGTTGCCTTGATCTCACACAGTTTATTATACGACAGTCTATATCTTTCTGGCGTCTATGGTCATAGTGCGATGATGGTGTATATAGTGAGATGTATAGGTGATTGTTTTAACGATCATGGTGGCGATGGAAACGACGATTACAATAACAATGAAATTGATGGTGATGCTGACGATCAGGACGATGATGGTGGTGGTGGTAGTGATAATCATTATGGTGGTGGTGGTGGTGATGTTAGTGGTTATGATGACGCCGGATGATACGGATTTTGTTACAGAAACTGTTTGAAGCTATTCCAGCACCATCATCAACAAAGATGATGGACGTCGTAGAAGCAAGAAGACATCGTTTCTATGATGATGATGATGATGATGATAATGCGGCGATGATAGCGTCGACTACGACAATGATGATGATGTTGTGGATATTCATATTCAGGATAATAATGGCTGTGAAGAGAATTATGATGACGACTACGATGATGATGATGATGGTGATGATGATGGTGATGATGATGATGGTGATGATGATGATGGTGATGATGATGATGGTGATGATGATGATGGTGATGGTGATGATGGTGATGATGATGATGGTGATGATGATGATGGTGATGGTGATGATGGTGATGGTAATGATGGTAAATATGATGATGATGGTGGGATGTTTTCGGTGGTGATGATGTTGATGATGTTGGTGATGACGACGATAGGGATGGTGACGACGACGATGCATACTTTAGATCATTGATAATTAGATTTAAATGCTTAACCGGATAAATGTGCCAGTAGTATTCTCTTGGTTGTAATATCCATTGATTGATAAGGATTTATTGGAGAAGCAGCTGTCAAACAGTCTCAGGTGAACGATTTGAGGACTGAATTATGACTTATCTCTTCTATTTAATGACAATTCCATTCACTCTGATTAATTTAATAAATCCCACTAATGAGATTAATTAAATCACTGAAGAAATAAAAATTGATTTGCCAAACTTTATATCAACGATTTCTACTTCATGTCAGTGCTGTCAACTTTAAACACGCGGGCGGTGAGAGGAAAGGTTCCAGTTAATACGCTGGCAGGTTGGGATAGGGTGAACGTTGATGCAGAGAGGCTTGTATCTAGATGCAGCAATGTCAGTTTCTCTTCTACAGTGCTTCGTAAGCAATATCATTGGCAAACCGCCCAGTCAGTAAGAGCCTAAGCAGATTGGCTTACGCTGAAACGTTTCTTGATTTTTGGCGAAAAATCTTTTGCTCGGATGTCATACCCGCTCTGAAAGCTTCCCTAAGCTGGATGCGTCAGTGATATACCACTTTTGTGTCCTTGAACGCAAATAACTTTTAAATGTCAGATGCTCCCGTATATGTGGCATCTACGTTTTCTTCTTTCCCCTACCATCTGGACTTGTCCTCATTTGGTTGGTTCAATAAGTTCGGAGATTTTGTCCAGTGTTTTCGACTTCATCTGGATCAAAATCTCGGAACAACTTTGTTTTGATATGTTTGAATATCCTTTTCTACTCTAAGCACAAGGTCCGAAATTTTGGGGGAGGAGAGCCAGTCGATTAGATCGACCCCCAGTACGCAACTGATACTTAATTTATCGACCTCGAAAAGATGAAAGCAAAGTTGACGTCGGGGGAATTTGAACTCAGAACATAAAGACAGACGAAATACGGCTAAGCATTTCGCCCAGCGTGGTGTTTGAATATCAAGTACCATATTCGAGCTCCCATTAATACAGATGCTACTGCCCATCAGACGTTTAATTCAATGGAACTTCCGGTATTTTAACTTTTTACTACACGCCGAGCGAACAAAGTATGTGGAAGAAGTAGATCATCGTATTTGAATGCTTCCCTATTGAAGGTTTCTGTTCCAAGGCTAATCTAAAGAATCTCACTTCTACAACAACGAAACACACCTGAAAACAAACATGAATGCACAGAAGCGGATTAACAACATAATTAACAACATAATTAACCACATAATTTTGCACTAATTGAAAAGCGAATATATCACAGCTGCGTCTTAATGGATGTTTTGTTGATGTATAAATGCAAATCCTTTCCATAGCAACCGCCAAAGTCTGATACTGACGCGGACTACACAGTCGCAGAATATAAGAATATTGTTAAGAAACAATGAATGGAATTCATTGCGCTTTGGTTATCTTCCAACCAAAGGCAATACACATAAATACAAAGACACAATCATCGATATACATACATACATACGTACAGAGACACTGACATACGCACGCACACACAGGTTATATAGTAAAGACGCATGGCCTTGTGGCTAGGATGTTGCGCTGACGATCGCGAGATCGTGGTTTCAATTCGTAGACCGGATGGTGCGTGGTAGTTTTGAACAAAACACTTCATCTTAGGATATCCTGCGATCCTTTCCATTCCTGACGCAAGGTACGCCGTGCGTCAGATCAGGCAACGTCAATTTGATGGAAAAGTGAGCTTTTATATATATAGTGCATACATTTGCTAACTATAAACAATGTATGTGTGTGTGTGTGCGTGCGTGTGCGTGCGCCTGTGTGTTGGTCTTTAAGTAGGAAAATATTGACCGTATCTTTGAAGTTTCGGGCAGCGAAGTCACCATCAGACTGTCTATTGATGCCACAGCTGGCTGAGACTTTGAAGCCACTGTCTTGTTAAAGAATAATAAGTTTGTACTCCACCAAAATATGGATGAATCATTCAGAGTAATGTAAAATGTGGTTTTTTTAATCACAACTGGACAGAGAAGCAAAAATAAATACACACAAAGGCAGGGGTTCGCACGCTGGTACATGTACACACTGACAGACAAGTAAATGCCACACACACACACACACTCATATATATATATATGTGTGCGTGTGGTTATGCATCTATAGATATATGTATGTATATGTATGTATATATATGTATAGGAGTGTGTGCGCGTGTGTGTGTGTGTGTGCATATGTTATCTAGAATTTTATACATCAGAAATTGCAGAAGCATTATGAAATGTCTCGAGAAAATGATGGTACGCTTAGAAAGAAAATCTTCAAGATGCTATTGTCAAATACCTGCAGTGAAAGAAGTGCTTCCTTATACGTATAGCAGTTCATTAGTTGACAATATATTTTTTAAATGAAGTGGAAAATCTATTGAGAGAAAATCCTGTAGAAATAATTCAACTTGAATGCGGGGGCTGAAAACAAAAATAAAGTTCATCGTAGGTTGAGTTTTGAGAGAGAAAAAAATGCAGATAATGAAAATAACCAAAAATAACGAAATATACGAACAAGCACAGCACGCCGAAAGCACAATTACAAGAAGCTGCTAACAAATAATATAGAGAATATTTTTCAATACAAAAAGTCAAAACACAATATTGATTGTAACAAAAAGGCAATCGTAGCTGCCATGTTATGCAGTAAAAATAGGTACTAAAACATGTGGACTGGATTATAATTAATAATATTTATAACAATGATTTTTGAATTTCCAAAGGCTAAGTGATATTTTAGGTTAACGACCCAAGATTCACCAAATGGAAAGTAACAGTATGATTTGAGCGGAGAACTGAAAGACCGAGGAGAAATAGAAATTACATGAAGCGTTTTGTCTTTTGGCAAGAAAAGGAACTTGTGGTACCTCGTAGCTGAGCAGTGAGCCTTCAAGTGCATGTATGATAATCGACATAGCTCGTCCTAGTGACACCAGGATCAATGTGAAAGAAGAAAGAAATAAACTATGACGATTTGAAGTGGGAAATGCGAAGGCTGCGGTCAATGAAGAGAGTAGGTGTGATATCAATTGCAATTGGTGCACTTGGAAGCATCAGCACTCAACTACCAACATGGCTTAAAAAAGACTGGCGCACGTATGAAGGTAGAACACCTACAAAGATCAATATTGCTTGGAACTGCAGGAATTCTTCGCAAGGTTCTTGAAGCATGACTAGTAAACAAGTCTCACCTTAGTGTCCTGGCTGTGGACAGCTGACACGTTCCATCATACCCAACAAAATATGTTGTGAGTTTTCATATAATAATAATAACTAACTGGACCCGTGAAAGATTCATGGACATATAAAAGATGTAACCATCTGTAAATTGTGAGCTGGTGCCATGAAAAATGTTTCTGTATTGTGACAGTTAAGGGCAGGGAGCTGGCAGAATCATTAGCACGCCCGTCGAAATGCTTAGCGGTATTTCGACTGTTTTTACATTTTGAGTTCAAATTCTGCCGATGTCGACTGTGCCTTTCCTCCTTTCAGGGTCGATAAATTAAGTACCAGTTGCGCTCTGGGGTCGATCTAATCAACTGGCCCCCTCGCCACTAAAATTTCAGAACTTGTGCCTATGTTAGAAAAGTATATTGTGACAGTTACAGAATATAGAAAGAAGTGTAAAACTGATAACTATATAATCCAGCCAAAATACCCCAGTTGCGGAAATGTAAACAGAATTACTATTTAACCGTAAAATACATCGTACATATTCAAAGAACCTTCTTGGTTTTGTTGTACAGAACATTTTTCTGGTATTCTTTATTCTGTTACTTGTTGCAGTCATTTGACGGTGGCCATGCTGGAGCACCACTCTTTAGTCGAAGATATTGACCCCTGGAATTATTCTCTGTAAGCCTGGTGCTTATTCTATCAGTCTCCTCTGCTGAACAGCTAAGCACAGGGAAGAAAATACACCAACATCGGTTGTCAAGCAATGTTGGTGGGGGATAAACACACACACAAGCACACACATAATTATATAACCACTTACGTACATACGTAATATAT
>NC_068992.1:22475482-22478975 GCF_001194135.2 Octopus bimaculoides
ATATATATATATATAGCTGCCTTGCAGGAGGTGGTGATGGTGGCTGGTGCGATTTTGTGGTTTGCTGGTATGCCGAGGGAGATTCAGCTCTGTTTCTCATATTTCTCTTGACTCATGTATTCTCGATTCTGTGGATCTCTATCTCTCTTATTTTGAAAATACATTTCTCTTTGGTCCTGGCTCATTTGTTCTACCCTGTGCTGATTTCTCTCCCTTCTATGCCGTAGGATACGCTTCCTCTCCTCTTGGCTTATTTCGTTTCTTCCCTGTCTCATCCTTGTGCAATTTTGATTCCTTATTTCCTCCCGCTTTTCCTCGCCCAACAGTTCTCGTGCTGCGTCCCTCATGCGATTATCTATATTTTAAAACTTGCTATTAAAACAATAAATCTACAAAATGATTCAGAGTGTTTCAATTGAAAAACATATACGAATGTATTAGACAGTTTTTGTGTAAAAGGTGAAAATATTTCTGAAATATTCAATTATATGCAAGGACACAGTATATAGGATACGGTAGTTAATTTTATTGAAGGAAAGTAAGCACTAACAGAAAAAAAATAGAATTTATATTTTTGATATTTTTCGGCTCTATGAATTCAATTTTTTAAAAATGCTTTCGTCAATTGCTTGATACAAGAATACAAAAAATTGGAAACATCCTGACCAAAACAGAGAAACTGTAACTTAACAAAAAATATAGAAAGAGAAAAAAGGGTTGTATTCGAAAGCCAAAAGATGTTTTTTAGTCGAAGTATAATTTTATAATTAAAACAAATTCAAAATTTAAATCTCGCAACATAAGACTTAACATGTTATCAGGTGTATAGCGGAATTCAAATGGGTAGAAGACATAAAACAAATGTACGTGCGCGCGCACGTGTATGTGGTTGGTCCTTTAATAGACCACCACACTGGGAATGAACATGTACGCATCTAGTTCAGAGGACTGAATGCTACGGCTTGTGTGCAAACACAAAAGCAGGAAAAAATTCCCATTCGATTGTCAAGGAAGATTCCAAATTCGCAAGGGAACTTAGCATTAGCCCTGAAATAGCTGAAGAACCTGCAGCTACTGCCACGAAACAAGTAAAATGGTTCTAGCAGACTGCAAAAAAGAACGAGCAGAAACAAATTGAGGATCGATGGGGCCAGAAGCCTCTGCATTGACAATATATACTTCGAAGTTCAGGACTGAAAGCAGAGACTGAGGGTTTCATATTGGCGGCACAAGACCAAAGCTTGCTCACAAAAAACTACCAAGCTGACGCTCTTCAAAACGGTTCTGACTCTAAATGCAGATTCTGTTACATATTGGACGAAACAATAGACCATTTCGTCTCAGGGTGTCCTGTGCTGACAACCAAACGAATATAAAAATCGCCACGATAGTGTAGGGCAGTATTTCCATTAGAATATATGTAAACACTACAAAATCAACACTTCTTACTGGTACGAACATCATTCTCAGTCAAGTAAAAATATCACTATCCTCTGGGATTTTCCAGTTAACACTGACAGAACGATCCAGGCTAATCGACCAGAGACAATTATTAAAGACAGGGAAGAAAAGAGTTGTACACTAATAGATGTAAGTGTTCCCACTGATAAAAATATACCTGCCAAGGAATTTGACAAACTAAATAAATATAAGGACCTGGAAATTGAAATACAAAAGATGTGGCATCTTAAAACGAGAACTGTTCCTGTTATTGTCGGTGCCCTAGATATGATAAAAAAGGATGTCACAAACATCTTGTATAAGATCCCAGGAGAACCATGTCTCAGAGAAATTCAAATATTGTGCTAACAAGTACTGCCCACATCCTTAGAAAAACCCTGTCCATTTAAATGTCTGTGTTGTATTACACGAAGATATTTCACTACCTCTCCTCCCCAAGCGTTCAGTGATATTATTACATCACTGGGTGTGTTACACACACAATGAAATATGAATATATTATGTGAAATGTGAAATATTACGAAAATGTAACGGGAAATTGTAAAATACACCAAATGCTGCAGAGAATGTCGGCTTGTGGTTGGTACGAATAAAATGCGTGCAAAATCCAAAATGTATTGAGCAGAACCATTATTCAGTAATGACCGGGAGTATTCTATATAAAATATCAATCCATTCTACAAAACGTACAAATCTAGTTCAGTACATAAGTGTGTCACACAATCATATGTGTAAATATAAAAAAAAATATCAATAAAGATAAGCAGAGATGCGTTGGAGAGAATATCAACTATAGGGGTCTGTAAATATTAGTTTGAAATTTTGGCACCAGGCCAGCAAATTCGGTGGAAGGGTTAAGTGCTGAAATGGTAATTATTTTTTATCGACCCCGAAAAGAACGAAGGCAAAATCGACCTCGGCGACATTGGAATGCTGAACGTAGAAACGGACGAAATGCTGTGAAGCATTTTTACCGGCGCGGTAACGATTTTTTTTACTCTATGCACAAGACCCAAAATTTTTGGGGAGGGGATCAGTCGATTAGATCGACCCGAGTACGCAACAGGTACTTAATTTATCGACCCGGAAAGGATGAAAGGCAAAGTCGACCACGGCGGAATTTGAATTCAGTGCGTAACGACAGACGAAATACCACTAAGCATTTTGCCCGGCGTGCTAACGTTTTTGCCAGCTCGCCGCCTAAGGGTCTATAAATCAGGAAATTTTCGCAAAGAACTTGTTAACCTTGATGGTTTTCGTCAAGCCTGAATGTATTTGTTTCGAAACATAAACCTCGTGTTAACCGTGAATAATTTTATTCAAGAGGTAGCTAATTATACTTTTAAAGATGGGAACTCATGTATTTCCTAAGCCATTAATAATAAAGTTGATATTAACCATAATAGTAATTGCGAATTCTATATAATCAAGTAAGCATTGCCTGCTTCTGTTTGCCGCTATGGTTAGTCTTCTGTTACAATGGTAATAGCATCATAGGAATGCGTTAATCAAAGCTCTCTTAAACAATTTTTAATTCATATTGGAAATAGAATTTGACGATTTCATTGCAATGAGTCATTGAAGCCTTCCTTTGGGTGTATTATTGAATTCAGATTTCACTAAAATCTGTTTAAAATGCTTTTATTGATGCCTTGATCCATAAAATCCTTCCTGTAATTGAAAAATCATAATGTAGAACATTTTCATGAACACCTCACATAAAATTCATGCAGTTTCTATTGGACAATTTCGATGCCTTTCCTATGAGCTTTCATACAACTTCAATGGACCATTTAGGTCCTTCATATTTCCAGCAACATTAGTTAATTATTAATTTTTAATTCTAATGTTTTCTCTTGTATTTAGTAGTTGGGGTGCTTAGTTTTCTTTAATTTAATGATGTGTGATTCCTTGCTTTGCATTTTATAAAAATAATATTAAATCATGTTTATTTTAATTGGATTAGAGGAAAAGGTGAAAATGTCCCTGTTGGATAGAAGTCTCTTTTAGTTTCTGCAAAAAAAAAAAAAAA
>NC_068992.1:22478985-22479492 GCF_001194135.2 Octopus bimaculoides
AAAAAAAAAAAAAAAAGAAAACCCAAAAGTTTTGGATGAGAAGCAATAATCGCTTGAAAGCTTCTGACCATAGAACATTAAAAATAGTACCATCGAAAAGGACGATTGATTTTTAAACAGAAAAGATTTCATAGTTTCCAATAAATGAATAATTCTTCATAAAATATGGTACAGCATTCAAATAATACGAAAACGAAGCATTTTAAATAGTACAACATTTGGTATTCGTGCATAACAATTATTTCTGAAACAGAAAAAATTATACTAACAGCAAAACATTGTGAACACTGTAACAATTCTTTTGAAAGATTTGACTTTAATCTACATCGGCTAGACATACTTATATACATACATGAATACATATTTGTTTATAGGCTCGAATATGCATATACATGTATACATGTAACATTGTGTATGTATATATATATGTATTTATATATATACCTACATACATACATATGAATATATATATATATATATATATATATATATATATATATATATATA
>NC_068992.1:22479967-22486465 GCF_001194135.2 Octopus bimaculoides
TGTGTGTGTGTGTGTGTGTGTGTGTGTGTGTGTGTGTGTGTGTGTGTGTGTGTGTGTGTGTGTGTGTGTGTAAACTTTCATTCAATGAAAATGTAGACTTTCAACGTAAACTTACATTCAATCAACATAACCTCACCTAACGAGCAACCTGCGATATACATTTCGCTTGGATATTTACCACTACTGAGGTTCCGGTCGCTATAAAACATATGTAACACGGATCTTATATAGTCTATCTCTTAACACGTTTATTCTTCTTCGCATACTCGGCAAGCCTGGATGCCTACGGTGAAATATAGAAAGAACCCCTTTCAGTTTATTGTACATCGTTACGACAAAATTCCACAACATTCCGTTTCACTAATCAACTATTATCTTTGACAGTTGTTTTCTGTACGTTATACGGATTGTTTAAAGTAACTTTTTTGCTACATCTCGATTGTTGGATAATACATATAATTGAATAAGTCGGAGTCAACAAGGAGTACGGTTGGGCATTCATTTGCAAATAGATGTCCAACCGTACTCCTTCTTGTTGACTCTAACTTATTCAATTATCTATTCACACTACAGAAGACCAAACACAAGTCTACAAGTACGTATTATACTATTACTGGATAGCACAGGGTGAAACCTGAAGGTGGACGAGTTTTATATTCTCCACTACTACGTTGTTAGCAAAATATAACAGCTATATATATATATATATATATATATATATATATATATACATATATCAATTATTTAAGAATGAAATATCTGATTTTGGATTGAAAGTTTATTTTACTTTATCTCAACAAAAGGAATGAGGTTAATGAAAGTGTGCAACTAAAGTATCCACTCAATTTTTGTATTTTATCGGTAGCTTATTTCTGCCAGCACCGAAATATTCTGGAAAGCAAGAGGTGATGAAATCACGAAGGGCTGTTTTTGCATCTTCTTCATATTTGGAGGGTTTTTTTTAACTTGCAAAATGTTGTCTAATGCATGGAAAATGTAATAGGTGGTTAGTGCAAGGTCTGGTCCACATGGTGGATGACAGAGTACTTCCAAATTCGGTTCCTGTAACTTGAATAGCATTCTTTGTGCAACATGTATTCGAAAATTGTCTTGCAAGAGAATTGGCTGTCTTTATTGATAAATCTCAGTTGTTTAATTGCAAGTTCACTCATCATTTCATCCAACCGATGTATACATCTGCTGGAATTGAATTACCAGGTCTCATGAAGTTGTAGTGGATGACACCAGCAGTGGATCACCAAGCAGGCGCCATGAACCTTTTTGGGTGAGTATTCTGATTCGGATTGTGTTTTTATACTTCGTCTCTATCCAACCATCGTACAGATTGATTGCTATTATTGAAATGAATCCATTTTTCATCCCACGTGGGAATACGATGTAAAAATGGTTCGTTTTTATGCCGTGACAGCATGCCCTTTATGTTCGTGTGGTACCCACTTGTTGAGATTCTTTACCTTGCTAATTTGTTTCTGATGGTCCAATAAATTTGGAATCGAGACATCAAACCTTGCTGCTAACTCACGCGTAGATTGATATGTATCCGTTTCCAGCTCATTAGTATCCACCTCGGTCTCATGTCTAACACGGGGCTGATTTTCAAGAGTAAAGTCACCGGACCAGAACTCCTCAAACCATCAACGTACAGTGCACTCATTCGCCATATCCTTACCAAACTTCATTAATGTTTCTAACTGCCTGGGTGGTATTCGTTCCACGAAGGAACTCATAATCATAAACAACATGAATATTTTATCTATCCATGGGTTCGCACAAACTGACTTCCGAGAGAAAACTCACAATGTAATCAGACACCATAAATTGCATTTCGATAAAACATTGTAGTTAATGACTTCCAAACTTGGCGCATAAGAAAATCGGACATTTCATCTTTTCATTCTTAAATATATATATATATATATATATATATATTTGCGTAAGCGCATTCGTGTGTGCGTGCATGTTTGTATGTATGTATATATAGATGTCACTATACGGGGACTGTTGGCGATTTCATTTCCTCCTTCTGTCTTTTCCTTTGGGCATTTCTCTGTTTCTGATTTCCGAGCTATGCTCGAAATGTAAATTAAACACTCTTTTCATTCTTTGAGCGTCTTATCAATACGTTGCGTACGCTACGTCCTCACACTGTTTTTTCTCCGTTTGTTGATTATATATATATATATATACATACCCTATTTATCTGTCTATTGATATTCTAGATTTTTGACACCTTTTAATTTCAATTTTCCTTCTGACTCTTCTTGTTTCCTCTGAACAGATTAAGGGCATTTATGTTTTATAGCCAACTACTGTCAAAGGAAACTGATATCAGTGGCTAGGTGACAGTGGCTAGACATGTTGTTATTTCTATTCAGACTAAACGAGAAGGAAACGTAAAATCTAGAAAACATGGTTGTAAAGATACAAAATGGATTGCAGGAATTCCATTCATATATGTTTATATTTTCCGTCTGTAGTTTGATCCTAGAAACTTTATACTTAATACATACATTGTCTGTATGTGTAAACGAACCGGATTTCTGATGACAAATTGCGTCTGAACTCATTCAGACGCAGAGTAAAGCACAGAAGAGAAAGTTAATAATCTAGAAAATTTCAATTATTATAGCAATAACTCATCTCAGAAATTTAGTCAAGTAAGACATTATTCTTAAATTTGTATGAAATTTATTATTTTAAATATTAAATTATTTCATTTGCTATTTGATTTCTGTTCACTCTATTTAACACACATCCATTAAAGTACTCATTCAGTTGTCATATGACTTAAATGCATTTGAGAAAAGCAATCGCTCGGTCGAGAATTCATTTAATTTGAAAACTAAAAATTAAAGTTCCAAGTTTTTAATTAATTTCGTGCGAAGAAAACAATATTAAGAATATATTATAAAATGATAATATTTAATTGGTCTGATATTTCAAATTGAATTTATAGAGAAACCAGTGAATGCAATACTTTAGAAACCGTTTATATAAAACTATACATTTATATACAGCGCACATTCTATAAGCATACCAAGCAGTTAAATTGTTCTAAGCTGCACATATAAGAATTAAATTCACTTCAAATGGTTAACTAATGCTTTTGCGTAATTGCTTGTAAAAGGATTCTGTGAATACTAGAAATTATGTTTGTCAGCAAATTTAAATTTAAGTTCGCAAACTTGGATATATTTTATTCTGGGTAGGTTTAAACGCGATGTGATCAACTTTCTTCTTTTCTACAAAGAAGGGCTTGCTCAAAGAGTTAGTGTTCCTCCCCATATCTTTCCTCTGCATACTATGAGATCTAGAATTGTGATCGTTTATAATTAATATTTGCTGACGCTGACTTTTGTTTATTTTCATAGTTGTAGAGATATTACAGTTCTAATCCAGGGATAACAATGAACTTTCAGAAATGGGTATAACATGTAGTTGTTTCTTTTAACTTGACTGTAAAGAAGAACATTAACGCAACTTCCATTTCTAATTCAGTTGTTGATTAGTCAACATTAGCGTGTTTCGAGGATTAAGAAAAGGCTAAAAAAATCATCTCAAATATGCAAGCATTTAACACGAATAAAAGAGTATAAAATTTTGTTGCATCTTGGTGGGGTCACTGTGCCAATGATGAACACAATCATTGGTTCTGTTTTACTTCTCTTATTATTATTAGTCTATTAACTATCTAACTAAATAACAAATCATTTGCTTGATTAAATATTCGGCCAATGAATCAGTCAGCTAGGTTTATCCTGTCTTTTCATCGCCACCCGTGACCTCATCAATCATACCCCCTCCCTACCCCGGGTCTAATAAAACAGAATATCATATATCAGGGATGCACAAATACGCTGGAATATAAAAAGTAGTACTTGAACTTGAAGATTCTTATTCATTACATTTTAGTTATTATTTACTAGTATGTTATTTACAAACCTTAATCTCACTCTCCATTCAATTAGCATCCGTTACAGGCAAGTAGGGGAGGGTGTGACCTGCTAGAAACACCAATCTGCCTCACCCCTCGCTCAAATTAGCTCTGCTTCCAAAGGTTTGCCAAATCTGTTCACCTACTACATAAATCAGACATTTTAAATGTATTTCAAGGTGTACAACGCCTGGACAAAATATCGGGGTTATTTAATGATTGCAATGTATTATATTATTATCAGAACGTAAAAGGCGACGAGCTGGCCGAATCGTTAGGACGCCGGGCAAAATGCTTCGCGGTATTTCGTCTCTCTTTATGTTCTGAGTTCAAATTACGCTGAGGTCGACTTTGCCTTTCATCCTTTCGGCGTGGATTAAATAAGTACCAGCTATGCATTGGGGTCGTTGTAACGGACTTGCCCCTCCCCGCAAATTTCTGTCATGTGCCTATGTTAGAAAGGGTCATTATCAAGACGTAAAGCAGTGAAATGGCAGAATCGTAAGCACACTGGGCGAAATGTTTAGCGGTATTTCGTCTGTCTTTACATTTTGAGATCAAATTCCGCCGAGGTGAACTTTAACTTTCATCCTTTCAGAGTCAATAAAACTGCTGGCTCAAATACTGCTCTTCTCTGACGAGTGAGAGAGACCATCATTTTTACGACGTAAGGCATCGAGATGGCTGAATCGTTCGAGCGTCGAACAAAATTCTTAGCGGTGTTTATTTTGGCTCTGTCTTCATATTCTGCTATAGTGTCTTTCATCATTTTGCAGTCGATAGAATAAATACAAGTTGAATACAGGGGCTGATGTAGGTGACATTTCCCTCCCATGAAAAAATGGGCCAAAATAAGAAAGAATTATTAGCAGAACGTAAACCGGAACATTATTTACATTTAACGGATATTTGTCCTCATCTTGTTTGCTGTTAACACAACGTTTCGGCTGATATACACCTCAGCCTTCAGCAGGTGTCTTGGGGAAATTTTTAACCTGGGTTCTCATTCCTAAGGTACTTTTTAATGTTATTATTATTATTCAGGTCACTGCTTGGAATCGAACTCGGAATCTTGGGGCTAGTAGCCCACGCTCTTAACCACTACGGCATATGTCCGTGGGAAAATGTACATAATTCTTTATAATGTACATAATGTACATAATTCCTCATCTCTCAAATATAGAACTGTAAAGCGGCACGTTAGAATCGTCAACACACCGAATATAATGCACAACGTATTTTCTTCCGGCTTTATTGAATTCAGATTCCACGAAGGTCGACTTCGACTTTCATTCTCTCAGTGCTCAGAAAATAAGTAAGTATCAGTTGAGTATTAAACTCGATGCGATTGCCTTTCCTATCGCCAGTGAATAGTTAGCTTTGTCCTTGTGCCAAAATAAGAAAGAACCAGCAGGATGTACGGCTACATAATGTGAACGACAGACACTGCTGCGTATGATATGGCAGACAAACATCTTTATCACACTTAGAAGTCACAGTCTTCGTAATGTACCATCTCTTTCATTAAGTGTCTTCCAGAAACGTCTCAGATATAGAACTACTCAACTTAGTTTCTTACTCTTCCAAATAATTCTGGGGGTCTTTCATCAGTAAAAAAAAAAATCAATATTTTCCTTTTATATAAATAAAATAATCTTCACTATAAGACAGAATTACAATTTAGAAAAGAAGAAAAATTTTTTTTTTTCAAAAACAAAGCAAGAAAAGCTAAAATAAATTAATGCACATTATACACAGTTTAGTTGCACAATAATTCAGTCAACATACATCACTTATTTATTGAATGTTTTTATTCTATTAAAACATGTTTTTTTGTGGTATTTTTTATTTACTTTTCAAGCCTTTTTTTTCCTTTAGCATATATTTTTTAATAAATTTTTCTCACATTTTCTGGTCATATTTTAAATTTTTTATATTATGTTATTTCTTGTTTATCATTTTTTTTTACATTGCGTTGGTAAACTATTTTAGAGAGTATGACATTTCTAACTGTGTAATATATATATATGTATGTATGTATGTATGTATGTATGTATATACATGTATATATATTCTCAACTCACACCAATTTTTTTTTCTACAAAATCAATTGTTCCCCTCTCAATGACTACCTTACCTCCACGAAGCTATAACTGTCAGTGTTCGTTCTAAATGCATTCATGAAAGATATATCGAATAATTCATATAAATTGAAGAAACACAACGTCTGTATTCATACACAATCAGATAGACGAATACACAGACACATGCATATAATAAGACGCATATGTACAAATTAATACCCACATATTTCTATTCGTCTTATTACAAAAAAAATGTACCTTTCGTCTCACTCTCTTATTCTCTCTCTTTCTCTCCATATCTTACTGTAAAAATCTCTCTCTCTCTCTATATATATATATATATATATATATATTTATCTATCTATCTATCTATCTATCTATCTATCTATCTATCTATCTATCTATCTGTCTGTCTGTCTGTCTGTCTGTCTGTCTGTCTGTCTGTCTGTCTGTCTGTCT
>NC_068992.1:22486848-22490237 GCF_001194135.2 Octopus bimaculoides
GTATGTCTAGTTGTTTGTATGTTTCCTGATATTATAAACATAGACAGATTTATATTAACTGAAAATGCCAGGCCTGGTGAACTTGGAAATAGCTGTCATTCACTGAATTTGTTCTATCTATCTATCTATTTATGTATGTATGTATCTATGTATGTATGTATGTATGTATCTATCTATCTATCTATCTATCTATCTATCTATCTATCTATCTATCTATCTATCTATCTGCTTACACATTCGTAAACGTGAATGTATGTATACATGTATGTAACTA
Source organism: Octopus bimaculoides (assembly GCF_001194135.2). Taxonomy (NCBI): domain Eukaryota; kingdom Metazoa; phylum Mollusca; class Cephalopoda; order Octopoda; family Octopodidae; genus Octopus; species Octopus bimaculoides. Next base: position 22,487,123 of record NC_068992.1, read on the forward strand.
TCTCTCCGTGGAAACACGCCCTCACACACATAGACACACATATTCACATACATATATGCAAGCACAAAAAAAATATAAACATATATGTCAAAAATGTCATTGTTTGCCTATTTAAATATATAGTTCAAGATATCAATATACATTTTATTTGGGGTATCACTTTTCTCTACTATAAAGAAAAGTGCTACACATTTTATAATCAATTTTCTAAACAATTTTCTGTTTAATATTAATTGTGTTCAACTCAACACTTTTACAACCCGCTGTCATAAAATACTATTCGCTATCTTGATGTCTCATTACAGCAAAAGTAGAAAGAGTTTGTTCTCCAGTCGTTTCAGACGCTAGTCTGTATTTTCCGTTTTAGTAAAATTTATATGAGCTAACGAACTGATCTGCCTCTTCCAATAACTTCTAACCCTCAGCTGAGAAACTATAAGACTGTAACAAAATTGTTATTATTCTTTTGTCTTTCGTCAGAAGGTGTTATTTCCTATGTGCTTCTACCTAGAAAGAAAATGACTATTATACCCACCAAACTTTGCCTTTGTGACCTGGATATCAATGTTTTGAAATTGGCTTATTTTCCATTACATTTCAGACAGATTCATCGCTAAGTTGCTGACGCACAGATATCGTTATAGCAAATATTCTGCTCAGTAACACAATCTTATCTTTCAGTTGCTTGATCTTAACCACATTAGCATACCCGATAATGGCTGATAATATGTGCATTTCTAATGGGGGAGCATTAGAGCCATCTATGGATAGGGATTCCTTGAGGTTTGAATAAACGTAACAAAAGAAATGTCCGAAAGAAATATTAACCAATTTCATGTTTTCTTGGGGTAAGGAAATAGGAAATAACAGTTTCTACCCAAGGACAAAAATCGTTTTACTCAGGGTAATGGATGACCACCTCTACATCTGCAGTATTCTTGCTACTGCACATACAGGCATTCCAGACAACCCTACATGGCTGTGTCAGACACAGTCTCTCGCAGATACATTTCAACGTCTGTCTTATAGATTTGTACGTCCTCTCTATTTTACCACCTTTCTAATAGTCACCATAGCTTCTGATTTCCGTTGCTGACTTATCTCGTCACGACCTTTCGGCAAAGCACACAAGCAGACTCTTTTCTCTCTCATCTAACACTTGTCTTCTCTCCTTTCGTCATTATGGTATTTTCTATGTACTAGACACTACTTTAACCTCAATGTCCTAGACACTACTTTAACCTCCTTTCTAACAAAAGTATCAGCTATATAGAGTTCCATTCTTGCAAAACTTGAAGTTGAATTGTTACCAGCGCCATCTTCCTTCGTCTTGGAGGGACTACAAAGACCACCGGAAAAACACTGTCCTCCTGGTCGAATTCATATCAAAAATTGGTTGTCTGGTTAGTTCGTAGCTCGGATTTTATGAATGTTTCTGTTATTGAAACATTTTTAGCCATTCTGAGTGTGACTTATAAACAAAGATTGCGCTGGGTGTCAACCATCTAATTCTTTTTCGATGTATATATATATATATATATATATATATATATATAATGTGTGCCACATTAACGTATCTTTATAAGTAGAGGCTTCATTACTATGCAGTTCAATACCCATGCACGTACGGCCATCTGAACTAGTTTGTGAATGTCAGAAATTATCCTGCTTCTTTACTAGGCATTTTTTTCTATTGACCTAATCATACTTCTCTATTCAATTTGTGGACAGACTAGGTGTTTATTGAAGCTAATCAAAAAGAGTTCTGTTTTTTGAATTTTGGCACAAGGCCAGCTATTTCAGGGTGGAAGTAAGTGGATTACGTCAACCCCGAAAAGATGAAAGGCAAAGTCTACCTCAACAGAATCTGTTACCATGGACTTCTTTCAACCCATGTATAAGGTGAAAGGCATCTACGTTCCGACCATCCAGTCTCTGTGTATGTAAGGTAGTGTGTTTTCCCTATTTGTCCCACACTCGGGCTTCATATGTAGGTAGTTCCCAAAGGTAGAGCTGCGGCACGAAGGCTTCCTCTTTCAGTTCCATAGGCATAGTTGATATTGAAGACATTCATTACGACGGTGACGGTGATTATAATCATGATGGAGAGAAGAATGATGATGAGAAATAGTAGCGGTAGAAAGAAGCCAGTTTCAGAAACGTAGGTTACGAGAATTGAAAAGCAAGTCTTGAATTTCTAGATTGAACCATCTATCAATAACACTATACGTGGTAATATATGTATTTTCTTTTGTTTAACCTTTAAAATACCTTACTCCAGTAATTACTTTACTGTGGAGTGATCTATTCATTTGCCTCTGGTGGAATTTTGTCCTTTGCAAGACAGAAGGAAATAAACACTTAAGTGAGCAGTATTAGTTTTATATTTTAGTACAACAAAAATATTTACACATACACGCAACCACGCACACGAACACACACACACACACACACACACACACACACACACACACACACACACACACACACACACACACATACACGCACACACCCACATATATATAATATAGACACGTCATAACGTTCTATATGTAGTATATATGTATGTATATATGTATATAGACAAACACATATAAATTGAATTGAACTGCCTAAGGGTTGTAAGAGATCATATATGGGTTATTATTGAGACGAAAAGGGCACTCTAAAATCATTATACACAATTTATGAAGTATTGACAAGTCAGAAACTTGGGCTACATTGAAGAATTGCAATAAATGTGTTGGATTTTTAACACATCTGTAGTTTAAATAAGAAGACAAATAGATTTGCTTTTAACCCATTTCGCAAATGCCATTTTCTGTCCTGATATATATATATATCATCATCATCGTTTAACGTCCGCTTTCCATGCTAGCATGGGTTGGACGATTTGACTGAGGACTGGTGAAACCGGATGGCAACACCAGGCTCCAATCTAAATTTGGCAGAGTTTCTACAGCTGGATGCCCTTCCTAACGCTAACCACTCAGAGAGTGTAGTAGGTGCTTTTACGTGTCACCCGCACGAAGGCCAGTCAGGCGATACTGGCAACGGCCACGCTCGAAATGGTGTCTTTTATGTGCCACCCACACAAGAGCCAGTCCAGGGGCAC
>NC_068992.1:22493542-22501601 GCF_001194135.2 Octopus bimaculoides
TATATATATATATATATATATTAGTTATGTTGAAATTGGTGATACGTGAAAGTGCAGCATTAACGACAAATCATTTGTTGAGTAAATGATGGGCTAATTCAACGAAGTGACATGTCATGCGTCTGTTTGGAGGAATCCAGGCCCTAACCTATCATCAAAAATGAGGTTGGGAGTATGTGATTTTTGAATGCAAGAAAACGCTGTTATCGAATCTACTCTCTTTTGCTGTGTTCGGCACTGCGTCTAACACGCCCTGTCGTACGTTTGACAGTCGAATGAATGTAAGTGTAATGGCGATATTGTAGGTAACTGTGTATTCCGTAAATGGGCTGCAATGGAAGACGACAACGGGGAAGTGAACCGTTGAAATGTTGCAGAAGGCGAAGAGTTGACATTAGATTGCTGGTATGGCTGTAGAATAAGAAACATAAACTTAGCCTATGCAATCACATGAGACTATGTAGTAATGAGTTACTTCGAAAAATAAGGCCTAATGGCTAACTGTGTGGTTGGTGAGGGTAATTGGAGAATATGCTTTGATACTGAAGTCCATGCAGGAATCTTGTTTGTTGGTGCAGTCTTCGGGTTTGTTGGTATTATCCCGAAATGGTATACATTTTCACCAATACACAAAGAGAAGTGGACACCGGATATAGTAGTTCCTACGAAACCTCTTGGTAAACAATATTCTTTGTTTTCCCTTGTGGAAAAAATGCAAATAGATTTTTGTTGTTTCCCACTGTAGAGTAGCCAAAATATAATTGCCCGTGTGAGAAGACACTTCCAAGTGAATTCCTACCACAGACAGTGTTTGACTCTGGATTTATTGATAAACATTGTGAAATTGATACAAATAGGAAATTGCTCTCTTCTAAATTAAAATGTAATTTCTGTTCGCGATGGAATGAGAGCAATCCTGGGTATGAAAACATCCTCTCCTTTTCCACATCCAGAGAGAATGGTGGCCTCTATAACATGTGGCATCATCTTCTTTACCATCAGGCGAGTCGCATTGCAGTGTTCAAAATACCTATATTTTATTCCAAAAATATGTAAATTGTAACTCTAATAGAATTTAGAACGGAAAATGTGTCCACCTTCAAGCACCTCAGGGTAAACAATATTCATTGTCTAACTTTATGTTGGTGTCAACAGGAATACATTGTTGCTGCTTCCAACTCGTGAGCAAGCAATATAAAGTTGGCTGTGAGAGAAACATGTAGTAAAGAGATGAAGCCCAACAACCTTGAGGGTGTGACTCTGAGATTTGTTGACTGAAATAGCAAAATTTAGTTTGAATGGAAACTGAAGCTTCTTAAATTGAAATGGAACATATGTAGGTGTGAGAGGAATTCCTTTTCTCCTTTGTAACTACCTGTTATGATTGTTGCGTCTAGGATATGGGGCTTCATGGAAATAACAATTAACCGAGTTCTATTACACAGGCGAGGTGGGTCAAGATTCCTAAGCAGCATAAGGGGAGCACCCAGTTTTACTGTCAAGTTATTCGGTGGCATCCCAATGGGTCTGACTGTGTTCAGAAATTCAGTTGGGTATTGAACAGCCTGATTTTGATCGACTGTTGTGTCATTTGATCGAAAAGTAATTTCTGATGTACCTTTTAACTTTTGAAGAAGTTCATCATTGAGTTTATCAACTGCTTCATTTGCTGGAGCCAGTGTAGCTCTTTCACGTATCCAGTTCACATCAGTGTAATTGACAGAAGAATTAGGAAATACTTTATCCATAAAATCCATAAGAGAAAGCACCGTTGGCCGCATGTAATTTCATATACCCGAAATCTTTGGTTGAATGTTAATATCCCATCAGTAGTCTTAAGATGCTCCTATGAGAATTCAGTAGTTATAGGATCACTTTGTAGATCACAAATTTGAGGTCTGTGAAGCTGACGATTTTAAAAAGTAGACAACTTATACTATCCTTATCTACTGGCTTATAACATACTCTATCTCGATACGATTTAGATGACTCTATACGGTTAATCCATGCTCACAATGTCACATTCGGGAAATACTGTCGGTACGTGTCAAACTTGAAAACGTTTGAGCAGGTTTGCGAGTCTTTTGCACTTTCCCCTCTTCTAAAAGCTAGCCCAACACAGTCTAAGCATGCTTCCAAGATGTCACTCTAGTCGTCCATTAGCACTAAAGGGCGAGACATTCTCAAGAAAACTTTCAGACGTCTGAAGAAATCCGGCTGTTCTGCCCCTATTGAAGCATAAACAGCCACCGGAATCAAAGCGCTCCCATCGCTACTGATCACATCTAGAACCATCAACTTATCTTCTGGGTCTAGGAAGATGTCTCTTATCTTGAGATCCAGACTATTCTCAGTTGACATAGAGTTAAGTAAAAGATTTTCCCACTGAAATCGGGCATGAAATGTTGGCTGGAGAGTCTGATCTCACTGACAGCCACGACATCTAAACTTAGTGACCTAAAATCATTGAGTAGATGGCTCTGTTCCCAAGGTAACTCTTACCCATGTACATTTATACTGCTATTCGGAGCTAGGCCATGTTGGATAATTAAATACAGGGAGACAATGAGAGAGCTACTTACTGTAGTTTTGTGACGGACGGGGGTTCGGTGTTTCATCTCTGTTTAGATGTGGGCGTTTACATATGCAGTTCTTTGTAAAGTCTTTTGTTAACGTTTTTAGTTAAATGTCCTATCCCATTAGGGTATTCGCTTTTTAATGTGTTACATATGTGTAGTTGTATTCGTATGATTTTTATGCGTCTAGGTATGTCGGTTGGCGGTGTGATGAAATTGCACTTGTGATGGCTGTATGCTTGTGTATGTTATTCAATTAAAGATTTTTGGTCGTTTTTATGGCAAAGTAGTTGATGATGCTTAAAATATGTTCGTGTTGGGATTTGTGATCAAACTGTTGAACATGTCAATTAGATTGTGCTTGCAGTTGTAGTAGTGATAGGGTTGATGTTGACAATGTTAGCGTAGTTGAGATTGGAGACGTTATTTGGGCATTGCTTCTCAAAGGCATCTTACCCATTTGTCTGTATCTGCCAGATTTTTGTGTTGGTGTTTGTGTGTTTTTGTTCCCCTTTGTTTTATTGGCCTTACTGACCATTTGCTATTTACGTTCCTCACCTCCTTCTCATTACAGGATAAGTCTGAGTGGCTCGAAGATAGAAGGGGTATGCCTTGGGGAGATTTTGGTGTATTTTCGAGGTAGCTGTTGCTGTTTTGGAGGTTTCTGATGTGTTGCTGCTGTTGATGGTGCTGTTGATGCGGTGGCTGCAGTAATTGTTATTGCTGCTGTTTTCGCAGCTGCTACTTTCAGCCCTGCTGTTGGTGATGTTGTGGACACCTGCCACTGTTGGTGTTCTTGCAGCCATTTTTCTATCTGCTGGTGTCTTGCACACTCTCCTTCAGCCTTTCTTTTCGATAGTTTCGCTTGAACTATCCTTAAATTAGTTTCTTGATGCCCTAACCACTGGGCCATTGCGCCCCCACATATTTAATTAATATAGTGCTATATTAATGTTTACATTATTTACATTATCTACATTTGACGGATATTCGTCCTCATCTTGTTTGTTGTTAACACAACGTTTCGGCTGATATACCCTCCAGCCTTCGTCAGGTGTCTTGGGGAAATTTCGAACCTGGGTTCTCATTCCTATCGATGTTACTATTATTATTATTATTATTATTATTATTATTATTATTATATTATTATTATTATTATTATTATTATTATTAATCAGGTCGCTGATTAATAATAGGAATGATAGGAATGAGAACCCAGGTTCGAAATTTCCCCAAGACACCTGACGAAGGCTGGAGGGTATATCAGCCGAAACGTTGTGTTAACAACAAACAAGATGAGGACGAATATCCGTCAAATGTAGATAATGTAAATAATGTAAATAATTCCTCATCTCTTAAATATAGAACTGTATATTAATGTTATGTTAATTATTTCCACTTGAATTGTACGTGGAGTTATTCTTTAGTATTGAATAATTGCGTTCGATTCTTGACCATCCTCTTTGATATTTTAGTTTTCTTTTAGTGTAGCGGGTGATATTTTGTTCCTTTATGTCATTTTTATTTCAAATGAAGCTTTGACCAAAACGGAGTTTAATACTATATCTAGTAAATAAAGCGACAGCGTTAACGCTACTCCGCTTGGTTTTCTGGTTTTATTGGCGAACTAGCGGTGGGGGAGTTTTATGCGTTTGTAGAACATAAGCTAAATATCTTTTATCGTGTGCTTGTTTCAGTCACATGACAGGAGCCATGCTAGGAAACTGCCCAGAAGTGATCAAGGGAACCCAGACACCAGTACGTACCTTCTTAGTCTGATATGTATTCTACAGGTTGCACCGAATGTCACGCGGGAGGAAGGACACACACGCGCACACACACACACACACACACACACACACACACACACACACATATATTTTAGGTATTCCACACATTTTCTTTCCCCCAATCCACACACGCGGTGATGGTCGGCCGGGGGGCTACTGTAGAAGAAAAATACTTGCTAAGGTACTATGTAATGGAATCGAACCCAAAACCACGTAGTTGCAAAAGCAAGCATCTTAACCACACGGTCATGCCGGCACCTATCAGCCAAGACTACACCTATCATACTAAAAGTTATTTATGATTAAAATCCCACATTGATCTATGGCATCGGTGAGATTTGAACCCATTTATGCAAGGAATGGTGTTAGTGATATTTAAAGCTATAAGCTTTTTTTTTATTAGCGATGTTCACTTCGTATATTCAAATATTGAATTTTTTATTGACTTAAGCTTGGACATTCTCAACAAAAATTTCAAGCGAGGACCCGATCAGGCAATGATATCATATGCACAGCAACAATAACTATCGATATAAAAGAATTGAAATAACAGCTGCAGCAAAGCAACAACGGCAACAAAAACAGCATCAATAATAATAATAATAATAATAATAATAATAATAATAATAATAATAATAATAATAATAATAATAATAATAAAAGAGGAAAATTAGTTAAAAGTAGCAATATAACACTAGATAAAGCCAATGAAATAAGAGAACTAGACGAAAGTCAACCATATAAGTATTTAGGAGTCAATGAACTAGATAGGATACAACATACACAAATGAAAGAAAAAATAAAGAAAGAGTACTATAGACGAGTTAGATCAATACTAAAAACAGAGCTCAATGCTAAAAACAAGATAATGGGTATCAACACTTTAGCTGTCCCAGTTATAAGCTACAGCTACAACATCCTTAACTGGACACTAAACGAACTATGTAAAATAGACAGGAAAACAAGAAAAATAATGACAGGATATAGGATGCACCATGATAATAATAATAATGATAATAATGATGGTGATAATGATAACGATAATAATAATAATTATTATTATTATTATCATTTTTATTATTAGAAGGCTTTTATCATCATGAATATAATTGTTTCTTTACAGCTTAAAAGTTTTTCCTTATTAATGCTAATAATAATTTAAAGTAACAGTTATTTAATTGCCAAGTATATTATATTTAAGAGAACAGAAAAGATATGTTGAATAGTGTCATATTTCGAATTCAACTGCCTCTGGAGACTCAGATATATGTTGTAGCCAACAGCTTTGCCATTGTAACAAATGTTGGCAGATAAAGCTAGTTGTAAACTTTATTATTGCTGGCAGTTATCATGTAATGCATAGGGACTTGCTAATAATATTTGGCCAGATATTCACAGATTTATGAGCAATAGCTCTTCACTTATGGCATCATAAAAGATATTAATATAAACTCCTTGATGCCACAGACATTATTAATGGGCATTAATGTTTGACTTGAAGCCTTAAGTATGGCTGCTATGGAAATATAAAATTCTAAAGAGAATTTAAAGCCACGTAAAGAATCAAGTATTGCATTTCCTTTTGCCAGCATCGACATAAGGAAAGCTTTAAGAAAATATTGACTTGCATTATGGAACATATCTCCGATATGTCAGAGGGAATTATTTCCATTATCCTAACAATTTTGTAGGCATTTTCCCAACAGTTCTCTTTAATGCAGTTAAAGCTAACAGTCATTGAAGAGAGGAATAGAAAAGTTGGTTGTAGTAGCGCAGCGAGTTCAGATTTTAAAACATTTTTTTATGAAACTAGTTTGTTCTCTCTATTTATAAATATAGTAAACTGACATCATCAAAATATCTGGATAATTTAAATGATATGGAAACAGGGAAATGTACTTAAGAATCAATGCTTCATGTTTTGATAGTACGATTAATGTATGTAATAGTATAAAAGACACACGAACAATTGAAGAGCATCAACATTTCAGCAGCGTATATTCACGTAAGAAAGGTTTTGTTACATTAGAGCTTATGGAGGCAGGGTTAATTTTTAAGAGATCTGTTTTGGAAGAAATAGTGCCTCTTATATGCCATCAAAAACGGTATGTCTTTCAATGGCTAAATACACTAGGTGGAAGAAACGATTATAATAATATTCAACGGGCTTAGACGAATTCAAGCATCAAACATATACCACCACCACCACCATTTCTTAAGAGAAGCCAAACATTTTTCATCTCATTTTCGTTAGTTACCAATTCCGACATACATATATACATACATACATACATACATAATGAATACATGCATAAGAACATACATATACACACATGCATGAAAACATACATACATACACGCATATATATCTATCTATCAATATATATGCATGTCTATATAACCACCTCCTGTATATAGTATATGTGTGTATGCTTTTGTTTTTGTTTGCCCTTCACCAACGTTTCACAAAAGGCGTTGTGTTTACGAACCCATATCGTAGTAGTTCGGCAAAAGAGACCGATAAAATAAGTAAGAAGCTTCAAACAAATTACTGAGCGGTGGGATCGATTCATTCGACTAAAAATTATGTAAAGCCTTGCTCCAGCATGGCCGCGATCTAATGTGTGAAAAAAGTAAAAGAATACACACACACACATATGCGCACAAACACAAACACACACACACTTACTCACATCTCTGTGTCCGTCTGTGTGTGTGTGTGTGTGTGTGTGTGTGTGTGTGTGTGTGTGTGTGTCTGTGTGTGTGTCTGTGTGTGTTTGTGTGTGTATGAGTTTAATATATGTCTCCGTACAGGCAGTAAGGCTTGAGACATATTTACATGGTGCACAAAATACATGAAATAAAATAAAGAAGAAACTATGTAAAGTCTTATCTTGAGAACTGTTTCCAGACGGAATTGCAACAGTTGTGGAGATAATACTTTATATATATATATTTTCCTTTTATTTTATAATATGTAGTTTGTGCTCTTTGCAAATATGTATCTTAAGCCTGACTCTGTATAGCTATGTTACGTCCTCAATAATACCTCAATAAAGGATTGCTCTTATAGCAAAGCTTCCATGTCGAGGCGCTAGCACTGGAGAAAGAGGTTGGAGCTTAAGTTCACACCATTCTGCTTTCTCCCACACCTCACTCTTTCTCTCAGTCCCTGTCTTTTTCTGTCTGTCTGTCTCTCTCCCGCTATATATATTTATATAGCAAAGTAAAATTGTAAGGTACTGCACGAGTGAAAATATATATGAAAGAATGTTTGAAAATGCAATGGACTTTTAGAGATGTTTATTGACATGACCGGTTTCACTTTTTTAGAAAAAGAATGTCAAAAGTAAAATGTATAGCATTGTATAAGCTTTGTTGTGTTAAGTACTGGTTGTCACAAGACTAGTAAAATGCAGTTACACATTCTTTGATAATGATAAGAAAATGTTAAAAACAGTTTACAAGAAAGTATCCAAGAAAGTATTCCAGAACGGGACTACAATAAGTAGTTTGAGTTGGATAAAAATCATGTTTGTGTGGTAGTATATATATACAGAAGTAGATATATTTAAGAATTTACAAAACCTTGGAGAGGAATAACTGACCCGTCTGTCTAATCATGTTTGTTTGGTAGTATATATATACAGAAGTAGATATATTTAAGAATTTACAAAACCTTGGAGAGGAATA
>NC_068992.1:22503022-22505047 GCF_001194135.2 Octopus bimaculoides
GCCATGCTGGAGCACCACCTTTAGTCGAGCAAATCGACCCCAGGACTTATTCGTTGGAAGCCTAGTACTTATTCTATCGGTCTCTTTTGCCGAACCGCTAAGATACGGTGACGTAAACACACCAGCATCGGTTGTCAAGCGATGTTCGAGGACAAACACAGACACACAAACACATATATACATATACACATATACATATATAAGACGGGCTTCTTTCAGGTTCCGTCTACCAAATCCACTCACAAGGCTTTGGTCGGCCCGAGGCTATAGTAGAAGACGCTTGCCCAAGGTACCACGCAGTGTGAATGAACCCGGAACCATGTGGTTGGTTAGCAAGCTACGTACCACACAGCCACTCCTGCGCCTCTCTCTCTCTCTCTCTCTCTCTCTCTCTCTCTCTCTCTCTATATATATATATATATATATATATATATAATATAACATACACAGGCGTATTGGTATTAAGTAGACAGCTGCATCAAGCTGTAATTTTAGTCAAACAGTAATTTTTATGAATGCCAGCGGCCTTGTTTCCATTCACACATTCTCATTAAATTTGTTAACGATATAGAACTAGGAAAATCATTTGGCTACATGTTGTATATAGTTTGGCTTTCCATCATATTCTATCGTATGTAAACAGTACAGTAGATATACAATTTGCTATCTTAGTTTGTGCTCTATTATATATTTGTGTCTATTACATGTCTTCACTTTTACCTATGTGTGCGCGTATGTGTGTGTGTATGTGTGTGTGTGAGAGAGAGAAAGAGATAAGGATAGATAGAGAGTGAGAGATAGAGAGAGGGAGGGAGGGAGAGATTCAGCTGCAATTTACCTTGACACATAAAAAAAATCATTTCACTGACCACATTCGTTCTTTCTTTTCTTTAATATTGGAACAACGTTGGAAAAGACAGAATAGTAAGCGTTGGGGAAGAGTATAATGGAGACAGGAGTTCATAAACTATGATTAGAAAAGGAAAACAAGAATAAAAATAAGAACAACAACAACAGCAACAGCAATAGTAATAATGACAAACAATAACAACAACGGCAATGATGATGATGATGATAATAATAATAATAATAATAATAATAATAATAATAATAATAATAATAATAATAGTAATAATAATATTAACAATAATAATAATAATAACAAATACAGTAATAATAATAATAATAATAATAATAATAATAATAATAATAATAATAATAACAATAACAATAACAGTAATAATAATAATAATAATAATAATAATAATAATAATAATAATAATTGCAATAACGACTGCAAAATAGCAATCAAAATAACAACAACAGGTTGTCTGAAAGAATATTATTCCAAATATTAGCATCCTTTCATAGTGAAATTTCATATGTCACTCTACTGTGAAAGCAATTTCACCTGAAATGTCCCAAGATGAATGAGATTGTTCTTTTTCAGTTCTGGTTTCTTTCCTTTACTTCTTCTTCACCCTCCTCCCTTTTTTTTATATTTACTTGCAATGAGAAGACTATGCTGCAACAGTCATAGTTTCAGAATTCTATAGCTTATCCCCAGGCTTTATAATGTCAGTAATTTCAGAAAATATATAAGAAACAAATTCAATTGGATCTATCAGACTAAGAATATTGGTCAATGCCAGAGAATGTTTGGTAATTCGGCAGTAGCGTTGAACTAATAACCATCAACATATACAGATAGAAATACATGCATAAACGAACATGCATAAACACACTTAACGAATTCATGAATGTATTTGCGCGACATATTCATATACACATACGCGCATACACATGCATATGTACCTACATGCATGTGTGTGTGTGTGTGTGTGTATGACTGTGCGTACGTGTGCTTGTGACTGTGTGCGTGTTTGTGTCTGTGTAGTATATTTTGCGTTGATTCACTGGCTTGCTACCCTATAATTTCCCCAACGTTTTGTCGGTTCCTCAAACAAGAGTAGCAACTCCTATATTATCTAGCTCGTTATATACATACATACATCCATATATATA
>NC_068992.1:22505057-22512309 GCF_001194135.2 Octopus bimaculoides
TATATATATATATATATATATATATATATATATATATATATATATATATATACATACACACATATATATGCATATATATATATGGATATATACATATATATACATATATATATATATATACATATACGTATGCATATATATATACATATATATACACATGTATACATTTTATTGAACCATTTTATTTAAATATTAAACTGATACGATTGTTGCAAAGAAGGATTAATTTCAATTTTCCCACAATAATTTTTTTATAGTAAAACGTAGACGTATTATAATTTTGAAATAAAAGAATTGTAATAAAATCAGAAGATAATCTAAAGGTGATGCACCACATTTGGAGATTAGGTGAGAGTAAATAAAATGATGAAGCTATAAAATTTAGTCGATTAGAAGCTTTTGCAATAACTACAAGACAAACGGACGAACTGAGTCCTGGAGGGTTCGTAGCTATGACAATCCCTCTACTTTTTCCCTTTCAGATGTAGTGTTTCAGTGATCGCGTTATCCAAAGTGTCTCCTGTTTTTAAAGATTGTTGGGAATATATATATATACATATATACATACATAATAGCGAAAATATGTAATGAATTGAAGTAATGGGAATGAAGGTACAGTAATCCTTCCTCATATAGCGCTTTATTATTTAAAGTTACGTCTATTCCTCTGTGATGTTTTGCATTTATAATAAAATGAATATATACAAATTATGAAACAAAATATTCATTACAATATTGTTTCTACTTCTGGAAATTTTCACCTATCTCGGGGTGGGGTTTGGATTGTGACAGTCGAGGGATTACTGTATATTAACTTCACATGATATAATTGCACATGGCAATAATATTCTTTTCTACTCTAGGCACAAGGCCCGAAATTTTCGGAGAGGTGGGGGAGCAGTCGATTATATCGACGCCAATACGCAACTGGTACTTAATTTTTTTGATCCCAAAAAATGAAAGACAAAGTCGACCTCGGCGGAATTTGAACTCATAAGGTAAAGACAGACGAAATACAGGTAAGCATTTCGCCTGGCGTGCTAACGTTTCTGGCAGCTCACCGCTATCGCATGGCAGTAATATTATTTAACTAAAAGTTTCTCCGTTGATTTGTCGTAGATATAAATTTATTCAGTTTTTTATCGTTTCGTAATTATAGTAAGGTTTCTCAAGTACGCAAACACATTCTTTTATTCTTTCATTTGTTTCGGTCATTTGACTGCGGCCATGCTGGAGCACCGCCGGTAGTCGCAGGACTTATTCTTTGTAAGCCTAGTACTTATTCTGTCGAATCTTTTCGCGGAACCGCTAGGTTACGGGTCGTAAACACATCAACATCGGTTGTCAAGCGATGGTGGGGAGACAAACACATACACACACACACACATACACACACACACACACACACATATATATATACGGCAGGCTTCTTTCAGTTTCCCTCTACCAAATCCATTCACAAGGCTTTGGTCGACCCGAGGCTATAATAGAAAATACTTACTCAAAGTGCAACGTATTGGGACTAAAATCGGAACCATGTGATTGGGAAGGCAGCTGTTCACCACACAGCCACTCCTGTCATTAATATCAATAGCAGTTAAGGCGGCGATCTGGCAGAATCGTTAGTACGCTGACGAAATACTTTGCGGTATTTCAATAAATTAAGTACCAGTTGCGTACTGAGGTGGATCTAATCGAATGGCCCCTCCCCGAAAATCTCGGGCCATGTGCCTAGAGTAGAAAGGAATATTAATAACAGTTCTTTATATTCGTTTATCCGCACTCGACATCTTCAAACATTTTAAGAGTTTCTGCGGTTGTTTGTTGTTTATGTCTCTCAAAGAAACAACAATTTTACTGAAACCAAGTTGCTTACATAGAAGTATAGTCAATGCAGAGAGATATTATTGTGATTTTTATATAATAAAGTGTTTAATAAACCATCATTTTAAATTTCTGATCATAGATCACTGGGAAGAGAAACAGACTCAAAATGAATAAAAGCCATCACCTCTTGTTGCATCTCAAAAATGAAACTGACTTGCTGGTGTTTTAAGCGTGTTTGGGAAGTTAACCATTTTGAGAATGGGTGATGTATACACTGATGCTACGCATGCGCAGACAGATACTATATGTGTGTGTACGTACTTATATGTATGTCTGCATGTATGTGTATATGTACGTTATTACACGTTAACACGTACGCACGCACACACACCCGCACACACATCTGTTGTTTTCGTGTTGCGTTATACACAAAAAGTAATTTAACATTAAACTACAGAATTACTCAGTGCTGCTTATTAGGGTACATGCTTATCAAACATTTCGAAGAAGCGGAGTAACAGTGACTTCAATGTCCCAGTTAGATAGCCATCGTTGGACAGATTAAAGTCTAGCAGGCCAAATATTCAAAGTTACTGTTATCTAGTAAAAACTTTCTCTGACTGTCTGTCTTCTCTCTCTCTCTTTCTCTGTCTCCCAAATACAAACATGTATGTACATGTGCCACATGCATCCTGCACTGTTCAGGATTGTAACAGACGAGTTCACTGCAATACAATTTCTTTTCCTTATCAGGTCCTGCTCTGTTTAAGCCTATTCCAAAACAAATCGAAGAAGAAAAAGATCTCATCACCCTTACACGAAACTGGACAACATTTCTTTAAGGGATAACAGATAAGTCGCCTATATTTTAATACATTTCAGTTAACAACAACTGCTCACTTGAATGAGTCGTGTTATCACAAAAGTTCACTTAAAAATCACTTAGTAAGTCCTATCACGTGGTGTTATTAAGTTAGAAATTGACTGGGCAAATCCATATTTTATCCTTCAATAAATTGAGGAGATTCCAATTGTGCGTTTGTTTCACCACTAAAATAAAATATAAATGCATACACTTCAAATGATCTGGTACGCCTTGCTTTTAAATCATTGCTTAAACATTCTTAGTAACTTTAGTGCATTCGAAGATCTCAGTACTAGAATTAACCAACTCTTTTCTTGTACACAGAAAGTCATTCTCTATATCTTGCTGAAATCTCACTGCTTCAACTACTAAAAATGTATACTTTAAAGATACATACAAACACACACACACACACACACACACACACACACACACGCACACACATATATGTACATATGAATATATATATACATGTATATATGTACATATGTATGTCATATATATATATATATATATATATATATATATATAAATGTAAATAGAAATTACGTATATACATATATATATGTACACGCAGACACTACACGCATATATGAATACAATAATATTTATTAGTACGTCCATACATATATACACATTCTTGTTAACATGAATAATGTACAAAATGATTCCAGCCTTCTGCTAGTTATGTTGACAATATATCACAGTTAATACTTGAGACGTGTTTATTTTAGAATTGAGGTTGTTTGTCCAAGTTAGATTTTGGCACCAATACTTTTGTCTAGATTGCTCTAAATCCATAATAGACTGCTATCTCTCACAAAACTATTAGTCACAATGTTATTCTTTAATTTTAATGCTTGTAATTGATATATAAGTAACTAAAATCTATAAAATTGACATACAAACGTTATGGTGAAAGCATTATGTAATATCCAATGAGAAAAATATGCAGCTACAGAAAATTTCCTCAAAATATATTTACCAAATATGTTGTATACAAGACTTGGTGCGCCAGCCAAGATCTGATTCCACACGATTTTCTCCGCTAATACAAACAAAAGAATCATAAGATAATATGATGTTTGAATGATTGATAAATGATTTAGATGAGGAGCATTCATTGAAGAAGTACTATTTTAGTAACAGCATTTATTTCAATAAGAAAACCTGTTATGTGTTTCTCATTCGTGTATTTCTTGTTATTGTGATTTCAGTTCAGAAATATTAATTTATCAGAACGTGCACTATAACTAGTGTACTACTAGTTAATTTGTAGATAAATTAACAGCTACACTAATTAGGAACTGAAGACGCCAGAGATGGCCTTAAGGAAGTAAAGTAAACATGAGTTTACATAAGAAATCCAAAAGGAAATTAATCTATCGACCTCGAAAGGATGAAAGGCAAAGTCGACTTCGGTGGAATTTGAAATCAGAACGTAAAGTCAGACGAAATACTGCTAAGCATTTCGCCCGGCGTGCTAACGTTTCTGCCAACTCGCCGCCTTATAATGAGAGACATATTAAAACGGCTGATAAGTCAGAGTCGAATCAGAGATACTAAAAAGTTGCAACCAAAACGGTTGTTCCAAAACGTCTCGGAGTCTCCCACGCTAGTGAGCCTGCGCGACACATCTAAGGACCAAGTCTTAGCAGAATTCTGTATATCGTAACAATAGCACCATATTTGACAGGCACACATGTATCGAAGTAATATCTCCTCATATTTGAAGCCAACGGAAAACACCTTACAATGATTCTCTTTCATTTTAAACTATATTAAATATATGTAACGGGAAGCCCTTCATAGCGTCTGCCACCTCAGGCTAGAACAATCGTGGAACTACGTGAGACTAAGGTGTAATCCCAAACACTCCAATACTCCTAAATTCTCGAGCAGTTTAGAATAAGAACCAGATTTAGAAGTAAATTCTGGGGTCGATTTGTCAGACTGAACCCTTGAAGGTGGTGCCCCAGCGTAGCCATTGTCTAATGACTAAAATAAATAAAATATAAAATAAAGATAAAATAAATATTACTACCAAGAGCCATAATACAAGATGTGATCTGCTAATATAAACACACAGAAACATCCACACAACACATAAATACATATCAAAACATGTACATATAAATTGTATATACTCACACATACAACACAGCCATGTACTTGTATACTTACACATATATAAACACACGTATATAAACGCATATGTAGAATTTTACATTCATATGATTTGATAAAGATATCAGAAACGTTTGCTATAAATGAAATAGTCTAGAAACATAGAAACGCAAACCGAAGAAGTAGGTCAACAATGGGAAACTTCTATGGGAGAAATTACCTAAACATTTATTTGATGAGAAAACGCCGTTTACGTTGTTTTATAGACTTTATCAAAATAGGAAAACTTTGAAGTGAGATTTAAATGTTCAAGGCAGCTGCTAACATCCCAGCTATGTTTATTATTATGATGAGATAGCAATGCCTGAAATTCCTTGTAGCCATATGCACAGACTACACATGTCTAAAAACGGCTTAACAGTCACAGAAAGATTTTGTATTCTTTGTTTTAATTTGTATACGCTTTTCATAGTTCCGCCTTGACACGCTGCGGGCGACTATTGTTTCCGTTGTGGATAAATAGAAACATTAACACAAATATACATGCATAGACACACAATTATAACTAACGCACGTATGCACAAATACATATACACTTTTATATGTATGCGTGGAGGTATATATAATATTTATTTTTAAGTATATCTCTACAGATTTTCTGTGAAATTTAGAGCCAATACTGAAAGTTATGACGTTTCTTATATGAATATTACTACGGAAATATGAATATGTCTATGTAATGCAATCGAAGACAGAAAACTAGGTAATGAATGTATATACGTATTTCAAGAGTTATTTTCCTCCTTCAGTATCACAGCCAACCCATTAAATATCTTCGAATGCATTGCTAAAGTAGCCACTTTAGTAGGTGGTATATTATAGCTGATAAACAAAATGCGGTGTCCCTACGAACAATTAATAAATATACAAATCATAAACGACACAAATATATCAGGTCATTAAGAATGAAATGCCCGATTTTGAACTGAAAGCAATGCATTTAAAGTATGCACCTTAATTATCAATACAATTTTGCCATTTTATCGGAAGTTTATTTATACCGGCAGCGAAGAATTCTGGAATGCAAGAGGTGATGAAATCACGAAAGGCTGTTTTTGCATCTTCTTCAAATTTGAAGTTTTTTCCATGCAAAATGTTGTCTAATGCTTGGAAAACGTGACAGTCAGTTGGTGCAATGTCTGGTGGCCGAGTATTGTCTTTCATGAAAATTGGCCTGTCTCTATTGACCAATATCGGTTGTTTAATTGCAAGTTAAATCATCATTTCATCCAAACAGCGGATGTATATATCCGCTGCAATTGACTTATCAGGTCTTATGAAGCTGTAGTGGATGACACCAGCGTTGGATCTCCAATCAATCACCATTAGCTGTTTTTGGAGAATATTCTTTTTTGGGTTGTGTTTTGGCACCTCGTTTCTATACACTCACCGTGCAGAACGCTTACTATTGTTGAAGAGAATCCAGTTTTCATCACACGTAAAAATACGATGCTAAAATAGTTCACTTTTATGGCGTGACAGCAAACGACAGCTAGTTTCAAGACGACGTGTAATTTGATGCTCGTTCAGTTCGTGTTGTACCCAGTTGTCTAGTTTCTTTACCTTGCCGACCTGTTTCAGATGATCCAATGCAGCTGGAATTGAAACATCAAACTTTGCTGCTGCCTCACGCGTAGTTTGAGATGTACCCGCATCTACTACAGTTTCTAGCTCATCCTTATCCACCTTGGTCTCATGTCTACCACGAGGCTGATTTTCAAGAGTAAAGTCAACAGACCGGGACTTCTAAAATCATCCACGTACAGTGGGCTCATTCGCCACATCTTCACAAAACACCTCATTGATGTTTCAAGCTATCTAGTATGCATTGATTCCATGACGGAACTCATTCATAAACAACACGAAGTTTCTATCTATCCATGAGTTCACAAAATTGATTTAAAAGAGAAAATATAATCAGATCCGATGAATTGCACATCGAACGGAAAACACAGAAGGTCATCAACTCCTCTTCAGTTATCAACCATATGGTCAAGCGCAATTTCAGCCATTATCGATTATATTGCTTCCACTCTAGAGGCACCGGCAAGAAATCTGCCAGGGATGGGACCAAAACGTAACAAAACGAGTCGGGCTGGAGCCGAGACCATTAGTGGACGGACCAGGGACAAAACGATAAACGGAATAAAGGATTAGGGCGACACGAAGACAAGAATTAGAATGATGATAATAATACATATACATAAAAAAAACAAAAACCTTAAGGCTGCAAGACATGACAAAAATGGGTAAAACGAATGAGAAACGGAAAAACTGCCCTAAAAGATTGTAGACACAGCAGGGGTGGAGCGAGGACCTCTCTCTCTCTCTCTCTCTCACACACACACACACACTCTCTCTCTCTCTACATAT
>NC_068992.1:22512319-22515054 GCF_001194135.2 Octopus bimaculoides
ATATATATATATATATATATATATATATATACAGAGAAGAAGTGGATAACGAAAGAAAAGGAAGGACTCTCAACACGTTAAATAATAGATAGTTGCGTGTATTATTTAAAACAGTTTCATCCGGTTCGAAGCATCTTAAAATTTCGCAGGCTTCTTTCAGAAACTTGTCTCTATGCAGCTTTAAATTGTTGAATGGAGATATACAGAGAACCATGGTACTTATTTTATCGACTCCTTGGCGGAATTTGAACTGAAAACGTCACGGCGGACGAAATGTCACTAAGCATTTGTCCGGCGTGCTAACGGTTTTACCAACTCAACGCTTTATGTCAAAGTACAGTAATGGTTTCAAATTTAGGCACAAGGCCTGCGTGGTAGGGTATAAGTCATTTATAGCGACCCACCTCGGAAATCAATTGGTCGTTTCTATTCACTACTAGAAAAGAAATAGAAAACAGCCAACAGCAATCATGTAGCTACATATATCTTTCTAAAACACATAAGGAATTGTATTCCTAGACATGGTCACAAATAGAAATTCTTTAATCATGAACGGTTTCAATGAGAGTGCGCCTGGTGTTGAAAAACAACTATAACTCAAACTATTGGGTTGGCAAGGAAGTAATTTCGGTTATTTAGTGTGAAATTAAAGTACTTTTTTTCATGCAAAAATGAACTTTAATCAATTATATATTTTCCCTTTTGTTCGATGAACTTTTGCCATCTTTCTAGCAACTTCATGATTCCGCGCTCATCGAACGTCTGGTAGTTCTAAAGTATGCTAATAGTAACGGCTATCAAATGTCAAAAGGAAAAAAAATCATAACATTGACGAAAGCCATTAAAACAATTAAAACTATTGCAGCGTGGATGGTGTTTATAAGCCATTTAAGAAACACACAAAAAACGTTAGATTCATTTCAACATTTAAATTCAATTTACCAAAATATTTTCGTCGCTTTGAGACGGCGACCTGTTCACTGATAAAATTCCGTGCTGCATCTCTATTTGCCAAAAAACGAAATTGTAACTCTATAACCCAAAATAACTATAAGAATTTGAATAAATTCAAATAGACATCAATTTCTAAGTTCAAAATCTTGTTTTTCGAGGAAGTTAATTGAGTGTAACTTCATAAATTCACTGTCGACTACCCATGCAGCTATCTAAAGATATAACCGAAACTGCATAAGTTAAAATCCTAAACCCTCTGCTTACGACTGAAATGATGCTGTGAATATTATAAGCTGCAATGCGTTTAGAAAACTACAATTCAAGCGAGATATCTGTAAAAGGACAAAAAAAAAAAAAAAATATATCGACACTGCGCATGGCTAAAATTTTCTTGCCTCGTAAATTACTGTAATGATTTCTAATGTCTTGTCCATATGGTATCAGCCAACATTAGAAAATGTTTCAACATGCATGTTCGTCAGCGAATAAGGCTTTGTAGAGATATTATGTCTATTGTATTACTTCTCACGCATTACTTATTTGTTCAAATACTTTAATTTGTGAATGAAGTATGTGCTCTGTCATTTCAAATCATATATGTTTGTATGCAGAACTAGGTACGTCAACGGGGTTGGTGATGTAAGTATTATAAATAAGTGAAGATGTGATGGAGACCCGAAGTATGAGACTATAAGCAGATTTGTATTTCCCTTTATCCAACTCAGACTTTTTATGCTTTTGAATAAGAAACAAGACGATGTTCAACTAAATAACCGACTCCTCGGTTATTGAATTAACATACGTATTGACATAGAGATTATTTACAGAAAATCATAATAAACATCGTTACTCATAGCTTACTCATACTTATTAGTCCTAGATTATATGACAAACTTTAAATTTTTTTTTAGATCTATGGCATATAATAATTTGAAATATTGAATTACCATGTCCACACACAATAGCAGAGTGACTCATTTTGAATGAATGAGATTTTCTGAACAAAAAAAAAGTTTATAATTACTATTTATTGAATAACACTTACCATAGATTTCAAACAATATATTTCTTCATCAAAGAATTATTGTAACATAGAGTCTACTGAATTATGAGTAAATATTAACTCGAAATCGAATTAAAACACACAAAAGATTTTTGTACGCAATGCTTTGTTTTCATGCCACTATATTTAACATTTGTTAAAAAAGATAGCATCAGCGCACAGTAATGTAATTTGTAGGAGGAAACTAAGTAAAACCTGTCTATATATCAGAGTTTATTCGGTTCATAATTATAGCCTTCTATATAACGCCTGACCTGTAGTCAAAGAATGCAGCAGATCTCGCCATAAGTATCTTACTAACTTTACAATTATTCATTACGCTATAGAAACCATTACCTCATCGTTGTTATATATCTAAAGATACTTAGTATTATATAAAATGTGCACAACCAAATGAGATTATATGATCTCATTAACGTGACTTAATGCAAAGCTATCTTCAAATCGAGGTTTCTTTACAGCTTTATCATATTTTTACTTCTTACCGAATAAAATTACATTTTTCTTTTAAGTTATCTTACCTGAAATATCTGCACCCAATGGTACATGAGTGTTCGAACTAAACGTGAACCATTGTTTAATTACGGGAATATTCATATATAGCAGCATTGCTAGAGAACCAACCATATATACGTGTGTAAATATCAATATCAATATACATACACAGATACATACATACATATTTACATAGATGCATATATATATATATATATATATA
>NC_068992.1:22515464-22521534 GCF_001194135.2 Octopus bimaculoides
ACACACACACACACACACACACACATATATATATATACGATGAGTTTCTTTCAGTTTCCGTCTACCAAATCCACTCACAAGGCTTTGGTCGGCCTGAGGCTATAGTAGAAGACACTTGCCCAAGGTGACATGCAGTGGGACTGAACCCTGAACCATGTGGTTGGTAAGCAAGCTACGTACCATACAGCGACTCCTACGCCACTCCCACGCCTGTATATATATATATTTTTATTTATATATACACATATACATACATATATACATACACACACATTTATATATATGCTGATATTTGATTGTGTATCTAAAAGTGTCTTTTAGAATATCCATAGGCACACCATACTTACGAAATATGCGAATTAAAACGCCAATTTGAACATTTAATCTTGTCATTTTTGGTTTCATTCACCTCTTCATTATAACCTTTCGCTTTCAACAAAATTGTCTGTTTGTTGTCTAAAGCACGATCTCTTTCTTGTACTAAATTCTGAAGGCGTATTGGCTTTCTGACTGATTGCACCACGAATAATGATATGTAACTTGGAATTCTTAGATAGATATTAATAAAACGTTAAATTTTGGAGAACTGTATTGTAAACGCAATAGCAGAGAGGACGTCCGTAAAATTGCATTGCACGTTTTAAAAGATTGTGTGCCGTTACCGAAATATGTCCCTTTATATTCCGAGAATGAATTACTCCCTATTGTAGTCCTATTGAAGCATTTTACTGTAGTTATTTCTGTTAGATCTATCGTAGTTTTGGTTCTTGGTCTTATGTTGATGATGTTGCCCTTGTCTTTGTATTTCTCACAGTCGATAATACTGCTAAAGCGATAAGAATATTTTCCTTTTCAACAGTCATTGGTCTCATAGAACTGCAATGAACAGTTACTCAAAGAAATAGAACTTTTTAATATAACCAGAAATCCTGTATGTATACTTTAACCATATAATTTATGAAGTAATCCTAGGTATATTATTAAATAACTCCAGAATTTCTGTGAATTGTACACTGCAATAATTAAGTTTATGCGTTAGAAATACGAAGCCTAATTTACCTCAGATCATATCCTCTCTTATAAAGTAGGTGGGATGGCCATAGGTAGAAAGCGTTTCTATCATAAACTGGCTTGATGAGGATTGATTTCGATCGAAAAAAATGAAAACATATATATGGCAGAAACAGTGAGTACACGTACATACATGATGGTTTATTCTCGATTCCAAGTATGCTATCAGTTGTTTTTTATTGTGAAGCGTGTGCATCCCAGCTGCAGCTTTCCAGTCTCCATATGAACATATAATCCTTTGCATAGCTGTGGCAATGATGGGCACCTCTGACAGCGAGTGTTCACAGAGCTTACTACCTACGGTGACACATGCCTTAATTATTTCAAGGAATTTTTTTACAGAGTGCCTGGCATACTGTGCATCACGTAACAGAAATGTTAAAACTCAAATGATGTTTGTGCTTGAGGTATTTATAAGTGAAGAAAGGCCTTGCAGAGAGCTCAGCCAACTCTCTAAATAACGTGTGCGTTTGCCCCCAAAGAAGACCTATATAACTGAGATGTTCTATAGCGGTGATTCTATTTATTTCATGGGCACTTTGAGACGTTGCATGTTCGAGCCTTCGACGTTTAAAACGGCAACCATACGAAGCTTGCTTGGTAAGAAAGGTGGTTTTCGTTGGACACTCTGCAGGACGAAAAATAGACCTACCGACATATATACACGTACACATAAACACACACAAAAAATGTATTATGCAGTATTTCTATTGTAACAAATTATTTAATGTTCATGTTAGGAGGAAGATATCTGTCGAAGTTAAGATGAAATAGGGTCCCATCCATCTTACTATGTGTAAGGTGGGCCACATACTTTTCTCCCGGCATGAAACATAACGTAATTTATTTCAAACAAGCTATTGCATATACAATCTTAAGTCTCAAATGTATTGATTGTTTTATTTTGCTGAACCTATTAAAACGTGAACTATACATCATATATGTAGATGTGGGTGTGGATGTCTGTTTAAAAAGAGATTTTATATGTAAAATAGGTGTACGTAATTCATTTCTCATTGTCGTATTTATTAAGTAAACGTAGAATAATTGCGAAATGGGTATGCATAGTTTAAATGTTGCATATTTCTAAAATATTAATTTCTTACATAGGTGCAAGAGCAGATAATTAGTTAAATGTTACGTTCCAACTCTCGAATGCTTCTTCAATTCATCGAGCCCTGAAATGTAAAAAATGAAGTTGGCGATAACGGTATTTGAACTTAGAACGTAATAATATTTAACTAAATACCACATAAGCATTTGTTTCATGTAATAACGATTTCGCTAATCCACCGACTCTCTAATGTATCAATTACAAGGTTTATGATTATTCCCATCCCATTTCGTAGTCTTTGTACATCGTTATGTTTGTATCTGTTATGATATTATCATTATGACCCACCTCCATCACAAATATTATAAACTTAGTAATTGACACAGAGATAGCCATCAGCTTAACAATACTCCCATTTAGGCCAATACTGCTTTTAATGATCTTCTACTAATTGCTAAAGCAAAGCTTTCAACTATGTATCATGGGTAATGTTCCTAGCATTGTAAACTGAAATTATTATAGAGACTGGATCACATTCTATCCCCCACAGTAATACTGACATTTATCTCAATAATAAATATTGACTATCATATGCATTAAGAATGCATTGATCAATATGTGTTTTACAAATGTTTCCATAAAGTACAATTTATTACAATATAAGTCTTTGAAATTCAATTCATTCACAAGTTTATAATATCGTTTGGTTTTATGTCATTTATCTTGTAAATATATTCCTTGTGTGCAATCCCAAAGGGAGTCACCTAAATTAACCATTTCACAATTTGTACAAGAGTCAGTGAGTTTCATATCTTGTGCCAGTTAGAAACGTGTTTGCTACTATAAATATATTATCAACGGGAAGAAAGAAAAAAATATTGGTATTGTAGACATACCTTCACTGAGCAGCTGCCTTATTTGTCTATATAATGAGAAAATACGGTAGAGAAAAGAATAGATTTGTTAAAAATAGACATAAAAAACCAAACAACTTTTGTATATTTCATAACCATTTATCTTTCTTAGACATTACTATGACTCTGCTCATTTTGCTAATAAATAATGTAGCGATTGGATATACGGAGGAGTTTAGTAAATTGGTTGTTGGTACGTAAGAGATAATATATATTGTGTTAATTTACAAAAAGAGTCAGTTGTGTGTTGACTAAAAAAGAAATATACGATATAAAAGGGTTTATTGTTATAAAGAAACAATAAGGTTTTCTTATGCCAA
This sequence comes from Octopus bimaculoides, assembly GCF_001194135.2. NCBI lineage: Eukaryota > Metazoa > Mollusca > Cephalopoda > Octopoda > Octopodidae > Octopus > Octopus bimaculoides. Next base: position 22,518,824 of record NC_068992.1, read on the forward strand.
ATATTGAGTGTCCTTACATTTCGTTTTTATTTGACGTCGTGCATTTATAGACAAAATTTACTTCTCATGCTTTTCGTCGGAGGGAGAAAATATGTTTAATTTAGTGAATAGAGTCGAACAATAAAGTAATGTATGATTTTCTTTTTTTTTCTTTTAGTGCTTATACTCTTCCATACATATCCCTGTGCTACCAAGTGTGCCGCTGTTAAACTGTAGGAAGCAAGTCTATATGTTGAGGTTCAAAGCATGTAGTTAGTACCATGTGTGCTTCAGAAAAAAAATGACAGCTGTTTCAAATCAGAGAAACTGATTAAGGATGTGAATGGATTATATCAGGGCGTTCCATAACTAATGTCATGGGATTTTTATTGTCAAATTCTAAACCCTTTAACAATACTTTAGAATGTCTAATGGTATCAAGTAATATTTATATGCATTTGAACATATTTCAACCAATTAATTTTCATTTTTCAGGATAATCTAAATGGAATTTTACTAATTAGAGCTCTTCAAACAAGCAAGAGTTTAAGGAGCATTTGAGGCACATAATGCATTATGAGTTTACGAAAGGAACTCTGCAGATGAATCGACTAGAAATATTCACTCAGCTTATGGTGTTCCTGAATGAAAGAACTTGCCAAAGAATGTTTTGTAAACTTGAGAATTGGATATTTCATATTTGAAGATGAGGCCCGAACAGGACGTCTAATTGAGTTTGATGACAAGCTCATTTTGGGAGAACTTGAAAAAGATCATGCAGTTTCAGTTGAGTAATTCGGTAGCAAGTTTCGTTCAAGTAATACAATTCTTCACCGCCATTTTTGACAGCTGGGAAAGATCCCAAAACTCGCAAAATGAATTTTGTCTAAAATCAACCGCAAATCCCGAGTGGACATCGGCTCTTCTCTTCGTTCTCGTGAACTCATCTCGCCCTTTTTGGACAGACTGGAAACCGGTTCTCCTAATGAAACTTTAAGCGTCGTACACATTGGCTTGGTGAGGGACAAAAGGCCCAACCACAACCGAAAATGGAAGAAGTTTATCTCGTTTTGAAACAAAAGGCCTGTTTTAATGAATCGAGAGGGAGTGTTATTTCATCAGGACAATTCAATACCACATACTGCAAAGACCTCGTCTCAGTAGACCGAGGAACTTAGGTAGATGGAAATGGCTCAATCGCATTATTTCCCAAACCTTTCTACCTTCGATTACCGTAATTTACAAAGTCATTTGCCTGGCTTAACTCTCAAAACAACTAAGGAAGATGAAAGTGACCTTTCAGAATTCTCTTCGAAACCGAGTTTTTCACTAATAGGATTAAAAAGCTTGCAAGTAGATGGAAAGATGTCATAGATAATATGGAAAGTATATTGACGATTAAGTTTCATTAAGTGTAAGATTTGATCATTTCTTTTCCTTATTTAAGATCCGGACATTACCTAAGTGATGACCTTATAATAATGATAGTGTGGACCCAAATAGGAACAAGGCCAATTATGCTACTGAAAATTAAGAATCCCTGTTATTATAGGAGTGTGGGTTGGAATTATATTAGATGTATAGAACTACCGACTAATTTCAGGTTGCACAACAATAACCTCCCCGCCCCCCCAAAAAAACGGACCCGGCAGAATGGTTAACAAGCAGGACAAAACTCTTATTGCTATTTCTTTCGGAATTGCGTACTGAGTTCAAAGTCAGTCAAAGATGGTATTGCTTTTTATCATTTCGGAGTGGATAGTTTTAAGTACCAGTTAAGCGATGGGGTCAATGTACTGGACTAGGCTCCTTCCCCGAGATTTTCAGGACTTCTGCCTATAGCAGAAAGAGAAAAAAAACGATTATAAGGCTAAAATGTACACTAATACATTTATGGAATGAAAACTAATAAGCGTTTTGACATGTTTTGAACTCAGAATAGTAAAGTACAAAATAATATACAACAGAACATCATTAGTAGTCTACTAGTGTTTGCATCGTAATATTTCTTTTACGTTTTTTTTATCACAAAATTGAACGAGAGGAGAGAAATGGCAGACAATACTGTGGTTTATGAATCTGTTTAAGTGTTCCTTTATCAAATTTCAGAGGTGATCTGAATATATTAATATAATTGCAAATCAAAATATCAAACTAAACGGTTCAATTTTTTTCAATACTTTTTATAAATATTAATTTATAAATTCTCATTCTTTACAACTTCATATTTTTTCAATTAATACTTGTTTTTGTTTTCCTCTCTATTTGTAATAGATCAAATTTAATTTCATTGCATCATTTCCAATTAATTCTTCCTAAAAATATCTATAGGGTGTAAACAAATATAGATTGATGACTTTAAATGATTAATCTTCGGAAACATAAATATTCAAAATTGTCTAGAGTTGTGTTGGTTTTCCAGACTATAAACCTCTTGTTTTGTATCTTTATCTAGGCATACAGTGTTTCAATTTATATATATATATCCACCCATCTTGAGACTGTATTTTCTTGCATACACATTAATGCGCGTCTCTATATAACTACGAACTCTACACATAAATATACATCCCGCCCACACACATTTACAACATATATATATATATATATATATACATATATATACATATATATACATATTAATAATAATAATAATAATAATAATAATAATAATAATAATAATAATAATAATAACATGACGACAAAAGAATGAATGAGACCTCGATTTTATG
>NC_068992.1:22524117-22527770 GCF_001194135.2 Octopus bimaculoides
TATATATATATATATATATATATATATATAATACAGAATGGGAAAAGAACATAAAACGTCCAGTCAGTTAGGTGATACAAGAAAGGGACAAAACATCCAGATAGACGATACAAAGAAACTACGGACAGGTCAATCGGAGTTTGTCTGCATGTGTGTGTTTGTGTGTGTGCCTTAATAAGCTATAAAAAGAGACGAATCCCCTCAAAAAATTAATATCTGAAGATTTTACTAGAATAGATGGAAGCGCTAATACACACACACACACACATACACACACGCATACACACATACACACACACACATATATGTACATATATACTTATGTATATGCTTGTGTGTCTGTGTTTGTCCCCCACCATCGATGTTGGTGTATCTACGCACCGTAACTTAGCCGTTCGGCTTAATTGACCGATAGAATAAGTACTAGACTTACAAAAGAATAAGTACTGGGGTCGATTTGTTCGATTAAAGACGGTGTTCCAGCATGGCCGCAGTCAAAATACTGAAATAGATAAAAGAATAAAATAATATATATGTATATATCTTATATATATATCAAATATATATAAAGACATACATATATAAATATAATATATATATATATATATATATACTTCCATACATGCATATATGTGTTTGTGTATATATGTATGCATATACAGTTGTGTGTGTATGTACCATTGTCTTGCAATGGTACTGCAAGAATGAAAGGAAGGAATATAAGAATAACCCAGAAGGTTCACAGAAATTATCGTAAGCAGTAATTTCTGTCCATAACCAATCAATATGAAACTTTGTATTGACCTATGATACTTTGTATTGACCTCCCTATTGACACCGAATGAATTTGCACAATCAGGATTCGTACTAATATTTTCTGTACTTCCTTGAAATTTATGGAGTTACTGGGAAATGACTATCACAGTTCGAAAGTTACTTAAGCCAAAGGTACCAGTTTGTGCAAAGTGATGATATTGAAACCGTATACAAATCAATACCTTACCACGTTCCAAAAGGCTCAATATTAGGTCCATTCATTTTTCCAATATATGTTTAATGATATGTACCACGCAGTTTCACTTCTATATGTTGTCATGTTTGACGCTTTGTAATAAGAATCTTGTCTTAGCTGGTAAAGACTATCCTATCGCATATTCATTTCTACTCTAGTCACAATGCCCGAAATTTTAGGGCAGTGGGCTAGTCGATTAGATCGAACCAGTACGCAACTGGTACTTAATTTATCGGATCCCGAAAGGATGAGAGGCAAAGTCGACCTCGGTGGAATTTGAGCTCAAAACGTAAAGACAGACAAAATACCGCTAAGCATTTCGCCTAACCTGTTGACGCTTTTGCCAGCTCGCCACGTTAAAGACTATGGCATTTTATTTAAAGATAATAATTATACATTCTTCCACGTCAGCAATGAAGCTATCTAATGGAGAACAATCGAAAAATAAAGCAACGAGAGAGTCGAGGTTGCAGATAAGATCAAGCAGTTTGAGGAAAACGTGAATGAGTCACCTAGACAAAAACGTGATCGCTTATATAATTTAGAACATGATTAACGTTAATAAGAGAATTAACATCTGTTGATTTTACGGGAATTCACGAGAAAAATACTCGGAATACAAAGTTGTTGATCTTGTACTAGTTTTAACAGTAGTATTAGCAGCAGTAGCGACAGCAGTAGTAGAAATAGTTGTAGTAGTATCAGTGGAACTAGTAGTTATAGTTATAGTGTTATCAGTAACGGTAGTAGAATTATAGAAGTAGTAGTTGTAGTTGTTGCAAATTAGTTCTAATATTGTTGTCAAACTTTGGCACAATACGGTTCTATATTTAAGAGATAATGAATTATGCACGATGTTTAGATTATTTACGTATGACGGATATTTGTCCTCATTATATTTGTTGTTAACGCGTTTCGTCTGATATACCCTCCAGCCTTCATCAGGTGTCTTGGGGAATTTTCCTAAAGTATTTTTCGAAGTTATAATAATAATAATAATAATAATAAAAATAATAATAATAATAATAATGATGATAGTTATTATTATTATTATCATCATCATCATCATCATCATCATCATCGTCATCATCATTCTTCTTCTTCTTCTTCTTCTTCTTCTTCTTCTTCTTCTTCTTCTTCTTCTTCTTCTTCTTCTTCTTCTTCTTCTTCTTCTTATTATTATTATTATTATTATTATTATTATTATTATTATTATTATTATTATTATTATTGTTCAGGTCACTGCCTGGAATCGATCTCGGAATGTTGGCGTTAATAGCACGCGATCTTAACCCCGATATTCCGAGTTCGATTCCAGGCAGTACCTGAAGAACATAAACAACAACAACAACAATAAACAACAACAGTAATAATAATAATAATAATAATAATAATAATAATAATAATAATAATAATAATGATAATAATAGCATCGAAAAATACCATAGGAATGAGAAACCAGGTTCGAAATTTCCCGAAGACACCTGATAAAGGCTCGAGGGTGCATCAGCCAAAACGTTGTGCTAATAATGTCAATAAGGCTAGTAATTTCAAGAGAAAAAGTATCTTAAGGCTGCGAGTTGGTAAAAATGTTAGCATAATGCCTAAATATTTCACTAATTTTCCAAAATCAGGCGAAGTAACACCACCACCCGGTTTGCAATTTATGCTTTTGTACAACACATGACCTTCAAGCTTTAATTAAATGCAACTGATCCTTCTGGTCCCTTGCAGAAAGGATCTTTGCCAACTTTGCCGATTATCATGTTTTTCATCTCCTGAACAACGATGACTCTGTAATTAGTACACCTCCCATGCAGAAAGACTCCACCTTTACAACCCGATTCACATCTGATTCCACAGAACACAGCCTGGACCAATCCCCTCCCAATATTTCTCCTTCTATTCCGATAGACACTTTACCTCCCTTAAACGTGGCATTTTATACGTCTTTACGTTCTGATTTCAAATTTTAGTGAGAACGAATTTGCCATTCATCCTTTCGGGGTCGATAAAGTTAGTACCACTAAAACACCGAAGTCGATGTATTTAACTTACCAAACCACCCGAACTTGCTGGCCTTGTTCCAAAATTTGAAACCGATATTATTGCAGTTGTGGTTTTTATTACTCATAACGTCATTCAGTTTGATGGTTTCGGCCATCTGAAATGGTTAAAGGATTTGAGGAATGAATTACTTCATATGTGACGTAATACTCTCAAGAACTTATACTCTTTCTCAAGAAATGAAATACAGCATAACTTTCTACACTCCAATTCAGGAAGCTAATGAAAATTTAATTATTTAATTATGAACTAATTAATGCAACAGTGTCATTGATTTTAGTGTTCGTTTCTGATTATTCAAGCTTAAATGTAAAGGTGGACTGACAAAACTAATATAATTTTCGCGGTTTGACTAGAGATAATGATAAAGTGCTAATCAAGACATACGAAACAATGAACCATTTTCCCATTACTCAAACAGTCTTGAATCAATCCACCGAAGCTTGTTCAGTATATCCCGATTTTGGAAAAAATATTTTCTCTTCTATCAGAAAATGTGCTTTCTCACATGTTTATTTTCATTAGGATACCAACCCCAACATGTGTATATATATATATATATATATATATATAT
>NC_068992.1:22528194-22535602 GCF_001194135.2 Octopus bimaculoides
ATATATATATATATATATATATATATATATATATATATATATACATATATAATATATTATAATATAATATAGAATGTGTTATAAATATGATACATACTATTTATATGTGTGTGCATCTACCACCTGTGTCATCACTGGTTGGTATAAATTACAGTAGAGTGAAAATAGTAAGCCAATCTGTTAGGTGTACTTATACTATTGAGTATATAATATATGATTTTGCCTTACAGCATCGACAATATTTCTTAATGATTGAGCAAGGGAGAACTTTATATCTTGACCTATTTGTTTGTTGCTTTTATTGTAAACGATATAAAGTTCTCGTCAGTAGCTTTAGCAAATTTATCCAGCAAAAGCTTTGATAAAAATAATATTTGTATAGTATAAAACTTTGATTTCCATTTCCCATGATATTCTCTTGCCAGGACATATAACGTTTGTGTAAAATCTTAAATAAATATTCACGTTGCTGAAAGTGTGTATATTAATGATAAAGAGAAATTGTTCGGCCAGTATTCTTGGCCTCATTTTTCTCAGTAACACAGGCATAATGGAAGAAATTAATATCTATTAATCTGCTTAATATGACAATGAAAATTCTCCTATTTAAAATCTAACTTTGTTTCAGTTGCAAATATAAGATCAGTATAAGATTAAGATGGTTTTATATTGATAAGAACACTAGAATATTCATAAGAAAATTGATAATTCTTTAGTCAGCAAAAGTTTTAATCATTGATCAAATCAAACAAATCTAACGAAAAATATTCAGATTTCAAATCAAATAGATAATGACCATTCCGACATAGAAATAAAACTTTGGTATCCTATCGTAGATTGATAATAACGGTAAATTTCCTTTTCATAGCAAATATCTATACAGAAATAATTAAAAGCCGGAATTTTTGAATAAAGAATAATAATATTTTCTTCAAATTATGTCAATATATTGCTTTGTTGCAATATTAAAAATATTGGACATCATTTCTTAATTTACTCTAACTCAAAATAACACACATATAACATTTTATTATATTCTCCTTTATTGGACAAAAAATATACCTTTCGTGTTTGTATATTATATGAAAATGAATTTTATATTTATAAAAAATCTTTCAATTTACAGAAACTATAAACAAAAATATAAACAATAATCTAGCAAGAAAATATATAATAAAGTCTGCTATATTTCAACATTAGGGTTTATTAAAACTTACTAAATATTATAACCAAATTAACTATCAATATGCTTTTGAAGTTTTTATGATACTTTTGAAAAGAAATTAAATTCAGTTTATATTATGTTCTTTTAAAAATATATTTAAAATAAATATTTCTATTCACTATCCATGCTTTCAAAGTTAAAACTTATAATTTTCTTCAAAGAAAAATCAACTATATATTTTAACAAGCTGTTTCATCTAAGCGAGAACATATTTTCTTGTTTACATAACCAATGCTAGCTATCAGGCCAGAGTATGTATTTCTCCAAATAGAAATTATTATTATTTTCTTTCTTGGTTTAAAAGAAATTTTAACTGTGACGAATTTTATCAAAATACGTTGGTGTTTGTTTATTTTCCGCCTACCTACACTTATATAGTTTATCTTGTGCTTCTGGTAAATTGAACCACAAAAGATTTAGCAATATTCAAGATCTCTTGCAGTGGTTCAAAGAGCAGTATCACTTTGCTTACGTTGAAAGATCTGACAGCAGCATTTTACCTTTTAAGAACATCATCATCAGGTATTTAGTGAAAACTGATGTCAAGTTTAAACAACCCGAGTCAGCGAAGGGACCCGCTATGCAATTACTTCCTATTCTGGAAACAATAGTCAAACACCTTCCCAACCACATGTATCCTATTTACAATGAAACAATTTATTTGGGTAATGTCCTTCGAGATGGCTTACGATCAAGCAAAAGAAGTAGGATGTCATGAATTTGAAGTTTTCGTAATAGGTCTGCCTGACTATGTTTGACTTGGGTTTAAATAACAACAAAATCTACAATGAAAACTAGTTACTGTGCAACAAATTTTCGTTTTCGGACGGTGGCAATCTCACCCAATTTTCACTCATATTAGTCAGTAATTGAGAAATTACATGAAAATACATATTAACAGCACAAACACACACAAAACTTGTCAATACCTCTTAATCAATTATTATTTGGCCTCAAAAGTTTTGTTACATCAACTCCGATGTTTGGTGTTTATGATACAGTTTGACCACAGTTAGTGCGATGAAACTCTTGGCACCAAATAAATGTCTAAGTAAAGTTAGCTGCTTTGGTATGTTTTTTGAATTAGTAAATGAGCCTTCTACACTACAATTGTTTTAGTTTCAAAACATATTTCAAATAAAAATCACTTGCCACATAAACATATTCTTTCAGGTGCTTCAATCTAAAGGCTGTGATCTTGCTGGTGCACCGCCAGTATCCGAAATACTCAATAATACTTTATCCAATATATAATTCATCAATTTTTTCGACAGCTGCATGTACCTTGAAAAACAGAAAGTTGCAAATTCTTAAAGGTTCAGAACACCGTAAGTTCGCCTGCCATCGGAGCGGTAGCGGAAGATAAATACTTTTATACTTGGTGGAGTCTGCTTCTAAATATCTACGTTTTTAGCAGTACTAGAGATCGTATGTCAACTGTTCACAGAAGAGTTGCTATTCTGATACCTTAGTAAGTAAGTCAGTTCTGATATATGATAACAATGATAATGATAATAATAATAATAATAATAATAATAATAATAATAATAATAATCCACCGATGAAATTTATGAATATTTGAATGTATCACTACGCGCGTTTCCACGAATCAGCATATTTCTTGACATCATAGTCCGTATTCCTGGGATGATTACACGACAGTCTGTAGTATCCATGGAGAGCGGGGGAGGGCATTATATTCATGCTTTCATTTCGTCGGGCGATATGGCATTAACGTTGGAAGCAGGAGATGTATAACTGAGGGTTGTTTATCAATTTTGACCAATGAAAAGATTGATTGGAGTATGTGGGCAATTATGTACGTATCTGGAGGGATGGAATATAAGGTGACGGAAAGAAAGGAATGATAGTTAAAAAGAGAGAGAGGTATGTGTGGTGATGCTAGACTTATTTTGATATTTGAGTATGCTGATGTCAGGATGCATAGTATAGCTCATTGATCCGGTCTGTTATGCTCTAGCACCTGATCTGTTTGGATATTGCTAGTCTCAGACTCTGCTACTCTCTCAGATATCTTTGAAACGATCAAGTGAGAAAAAAATAATTAAATAAGTATATTCTGTTCAGCATATCTTTTTCATTGTCCTGAATTTAAAATCCAAAATACTAATCTCGATATGATTAATTTAGAAGTCATTATCAATGACAGGCTGCCTGGACAGACGATATGTTTCCTATCATTTACTTAAAGATCATTTCATAAGTTGTAGGGGATATCTAGATCTATTTATTCTACAATTAACAATTCATAAAACGTTGTGATAGAATGCATTATGGTCATTTAGGTTTTTTTAATATTGTTTCAATGAGTGTCAAGCTTTATTTCGGCTTTGTTCACTATCATTCATATACAATCAGCAGTGCTATAACACTTCGTTACCACTGTAATATTTTTCTGAAAGCCACTTATATCATTCTATTGTTCAGTCGATTGTCACTCTCATCGTATTCTCTTTCCAACTTAACAATATCAACTTTATATTATTGTAATGTCAGCTTATTATACCTAGCTTTATAATCATTCTATATTCTGATATAACGAAATGTTAATACACGCCACTGAAAGATACAAATCCGTCTTAGCTGTCATGATGGAATTATGCTAAAGAAAATTATCTCAGCTAGTTAGCGGTTATTTCACTAAAATCTCTTAAGAACAACACCTTGAAATGTTTAAATGCCTTCATCTATAATTTTAGTTATTGTTCAGTGATTTTTTTATTGGATAAATATCTGTTCATTGAATAACATGAGTGCACTTTACTATCAGTAAATCAGTTGTAACCCACCTCATGTGTAAAGCTATAACGGCTTATTGTAGTAAACTCTGCAAGGTCTATTTGGACAGTGCTACTCCATCTATTTATGATATTGTCAGCTGGTTCATTTATTCTCTTTAAACGTTCTAGTATATTTGACAATACAGACTTTCTTGTGGTTATGTGCAAATGACCTTGAAGAATTATATATCTGTTCGCACGTTATATGTGTGTGTAGATATCTGTGTGAATGTATGAATACGCAATATATATGTATATATGTATGTAATATGTGTGTATGAAATTGAAAAGATAACTCCATCCCAATGTCAATCGATATCATTTATTGTGTTTAGTTTAAATGATATCGATCAGTTCGTTATTATATAGTAAAATTATAATATAAAATGAGGTAGTTGTTCATAGATATCGGAATGCCAATAAATTATAAACCAAGATAGCTAAAAGAGGCATTATTATGAAACCGATCGGAATATACACGATATTAGAAATAAAGGTATATCTTTTTAATTATACTTGTGTTTTTTACTTCATTTTGCTTTTTTTATTTAGAGATTGGTTGGTGATCCCCCGTCTCTTCATTGGTTGTTTATATTTTTTTTGTCATTTGGCGTTTGTATTTCTTACAATAATAGGTTAGTGGGTTTGATATTAATATGGTTGGTGACAGAGCATTTTTACTTGTATGTGAGCATGCATGTAATGATTTAAATGGACGTTTTGAGAAAGGATGTTTATGGAGGGATTATTTCCGAAAGTAAATAAAAGCATTTCTATTAGCTATATCTCTATGAGTGGTAATTTTCATGGCTGAATGATATATGCCCCAATAAAATCTTGGATGTGTAGTTTCTCACCTTCATCCCCCTATTTGTAATTTAATATCTGTGACCGGACTAATTTAATGGTTTTTTTTTCTTTCTTAAGCATTTAGGATGTGGTGTGAGGGAGATAGGTTTGTTTTTACTTACTGGTTGAGAAATCACTTTCCTGCTTCTTTAGTTGCACACTACTTACATAATTTTCATTCTTTTCTGTCTGTAAACAATATTGATATTCTTGACGATTATACTTCTACAAATTCAGTTAACATGCTTGAAATCGACACTGAATATCCTTCAAACCAACCCTCAGCTGTGATTATCTCGTGTCTAAGCTTGGTTATGGTTAGATAACATTTACTCATAAGATTGCTCGATCAGAAGCGATGTGGAGCAAATTTACCACCGCAAAAAAACATGTTTAGTTGACTAACTGATTTGACATCAATATGAATGAAATTATATATTATAATACGTTATTCTCCTAAATTTCTTCGCCCATTATTCTTGAAGTGAAGTTCAAACAAAGCTCTTCAAAATAAAACTGTTTATAATTGCACCGTGTGAATCTCCTTAATTATATTTTTTCTGTCCAACCGAAAGTTGAACACGAGATAAGTATTATATCAAAATTACAAATATCGATGTGTTTACATCGCTGTCATCTTTATCATTCATACATACAAAACTAATTGTTCCCTTATCAGAAGGGAAATACATCTGCTGCGGGCACAATCAGCTTCCTAGAAGTATGTATCGTATAAAAGATCGCTTTTATGTGACGAATCTAGAAAAGAAGTGAATATTCAAATGTTTCTTACTGCGCTGATCAGTACGTCGTTCACTTGGAATTATTTTGAATGGGGAGGAAAAATGGTATATATCGACATATACTAGAAGCAAAGATATATTTAATACTATATTTATTAAAACAATTTGGTTGCACATACATAAAATCACGAAACCTCATCCCAGATTCTGTGTATTGCCTCTGAGTGTGGTTGTCACATGATTCAAATATGAAGTAATTAGCTAGTAATTTGTACATCTTAGAAGCAACGGTTAAGTTTTTAGAAAGTATCTAATCTCGACTCAACTCGTTATGCACTCATCATTTATTTAGAAAGTTTTCACTGAACAATTTAAACACGAACTAACTTCTGAACCAGTACATTTTTCTCTCTTAACATTCTACCTCAATGATGAAAAAAAAAAAAAAAAAGCAAACGTCTTTAGAGTTCATTTGTTTTGCAGTAAATATTACTGAAAAAGATTCTATTCGATGATATCCTGAAAAGTACAATCTCTAGAGACTAACATATAATGTTGTGTAGTTATCACATATAACAGGGACATTTTCATATTAATATTGCAATAAAATTTGAACTTCCTAAGAAATATTTTCAATTGCCTTAAGCTGATAGACTTGTGATATTATTTCCTCTTATCAGTTGTAGAATATACTCCCAAAGCAATTGCAAATATGTATATCTCTAATGTTTCATATTTATCTAGGTTTTTTTCCCCCATCTATTTCATAAACTTACAATTAACATAAAAAAATAACCAAGTATAAGATCAGGCTCAGAGCGGCAAGTTTTTAATAGGCAACTTACTCCTCTAAGTCTGTACACATTGATCTAAAACTCTAAATAGATGAAAAATAACAAAAACAAAACAAAAATGGAAGACATCTTTCGATTTGCAATTCAAATTCTGGAACTGAACGAATAATATATTTCTCACACGTAGCCAACCAACTTCATAGAGTAATAAAATTTGTGTTCAATTTATATTTTTGTAATGTTTAAATATTGTATGAACAAAGTAGAAATTGAAATTTATTCTATAAACAAACATATTAAGTTCTAAATAATAAATACTATTGTTTCAATAGAATATTAATCCAGCACTAACATTAATATTCGCAATAAAGACTACGAACGACAGGCTGTAGTGTAGATATTATATTAGCATCATAGCCAAATCACTGAAGGATGCGTATGTAACAAAGACAGTTAGACAGAAGAACAATTACGGCATTCCTACACCTGACTAGCTCTGATTATATGATCCTGGTACATAATTATTAGTGATGAGGAAACGGTTGTAATGCCTGTAATGAATATCCTATCATCGTATCTGAAAGTTCATAAGCAAAAAGAAAAAAAAAAACAGGAAAAAAACAGAAAGAGTCAGTTGGACTTATACATTGAGTATATTAGATTGACGTTCGTTGAAATTTTTCATCGAAGATTATGTATAGAAATTAGAGGTTTCTTGCACGGCCCTTCATCAGATGCTGGAAGAAAGTTCGGAGAAGGGAAAAGAGGGGGATAGTCCGGGGTAGACGCTTATGTGTTGCTACAACACCAAACAATAACTACGCGATCTTCTTTATCAGTTTCCAACAAAAAATTATATAGCCTTAAATATTTTGAAAAGAAATGAGTGTTACCTGGGTATAGATATTATCTGATATCTTCTACTAAAACAATTTTTACCAAAATTATCAGACAATCGATTGTCATTACGCGTTCGTCACTATATGTATATATATA
>NC_068992.1:22536100-22538488 GCF_001194135.2 Octopus bimaculoides
ATATTTGTATATTTATATATATATATATATATACAGTGACGAACGAGTAATGATACTCGATTGTCATATATATATATAATACTTAGCTATTCATAATTTTACACCTTTGTCTGGAACGAAGAGAAAAAACTCACTATGTTCTTATTAGGTAAAAGTCTATTTCAGATACCAATAAACTAATCTTAGTTTTCAAAAGCTGTAAAATCCAACGGTTCACTTTACCATTCTTGGAATATTTATAAACATCTACTACACTACATAGTTCAAGCGCAAGTTTCTATTAAAAGGAATAAATATCTTCTTAACTAGATTGATAGACTCTGCTATATCTTTCGATTTATAATGACTTTTAAGAGAACGACTTCAAGATAGTATTGCGTAGTCAAAGTTACTGTTCATATTTCCTTCAATTTTCGTTTTATAACACTGTTCACACCTTCAGCATCCCAACCGCCAGCCTATTATTTCTACAAATAAGAATACCATCGCTTTGTGTTCAGTGAATCACAAGAAATCATGGAGTCGGGATGAAAATCAAAAATAATCTACAGCAAATATTATTGTTGGCGTCAAATGACACTGATTCATCTACATTCTCTTACAGAGATATGTATATTAGACTGCACAGAAATAATGATGCCTGAGGATATAATGGAATTAAGTGTAGGATAATTGACCAGACAGAGTGATCAAGCACTGGCCCACAGAATCAGCGAGGTTGCAGCCATTCCCAATGAGCACTTTAATGTTGAATTTACCCAACTTTCTTGGCGCCTGCAGTAACAAATATGATTGCAGAATTACAAACACAATTGTGCTGCTTCATAGAGTTCAGGTCAGTTTCCAAACCTCTTCAGTATAGAAGAGATAATTAAAAAAAAAGCAAAACAACACTACAGCAACAAGAAAACAACAAAAGTGACAACAACAGTGCATATATATATATGTATATATATATATGTACATATATATGCATGTACACACACACACACACACACACATATATATATATATATATATGTATATGCATATAAGTGTGTGTGCGTGCGTACATATATGTGTGTATGAATATGTATACATATATATGCATATATATATATATATATATATATATCCTTGATGGCGAGGATGAAAGAGAAGATAAGACAGAAAAGAAGAAAGCAAACCGAAAGCACGTATATGGAAATGTGTCTACAAAAACTAAGGAAACAAGCACACATTTAATGTCACGAGTGCTAAATATTGAAGAATTCTCAACAATTCCTTTGAACAGCAACATTTATATTCTTGGTCAGTTGAGGGGATAATTAGATATTAAGGCACTCATTAACAACGGTAGAAAAGTATGGTTTGTGCTTTAATAATTCATCAATTGAGAAGTAAGAAGAAGAGGCCAAGTAATACATTCTTTGATTTGGTGTCGATGGGAGTTCTTTGTTTCACTTTGGTGTCTGCAGGACTGCAGTCGTTCTGTTGATGGAATTTTATACAAATTATTGTTTATCTGATTATATAGCAAAATATCGCAATAGTAGAAACTGCATTGTTTGTGATCCATACATAGTTCAGTTTGAATGAGAAACAGGCAAACAAATATTTTAATATCATATACGTTCATACACAGCCTGTCTATATTTCACACCCTCTACCCGCTCTCTTTCTATATATATGGGCGCGCGTGAATGTGTTCGTATATGAATATGTATGTATGTATGTGTGAGTGTATATATATATATACGCACACATATAGACATACATTTATGTAATTTTTACAAACATGCAAATGTTTCTCTCAATTTCTTCTCTCTCTCCCTCTCCTTATCTATCACTGTATATATCTGTGCGTGTGTGCACCCCCCCACACGCAGTCTCATTGACATATACATACATAAATGTTGATGCATATAAATGTATGTGGGTGTGTATATAATAATGATATACATAGATATCCCCATATATGGTATGCGTGAGTATTTGTGTGTATGTGTGTGTCTGTATAATAAACATATACATGAATACCCTCATGTATGTATGAGCATGTGCCTGCGTGCGTGTGTGTGAGTGTGTGTGTGAGTGTGAGTGTGTGTGTGTGTGAGTGTGTGTGTGAATGTGTGTGTGTGTGTGAGTGTGTGTGTGTGTGAGTGTGTGTGAGTGCGTGTGTGTGTGTGTGTGTCTGTCATTCTGCAACATAATTGATTTACACATAAATGAATGGCGCCAGAAGAAATCATCTTAGAAATCACTAATCTCTTGTATGTATGTATGTATGTATGTATGCATGTATGTATGAATGGTTCTACATGTTTATGTATATATACATATGTGTGTATGTGTAAACATTCATATGCATGTATATATATATATATATATATATATATATATATATAT
>NC_068992.1:22538651-22541510 GCF_001194135.2 Octopus bimaculoides
TATATATATATATACGTAAGAGGTTAAGAAGAGATGATGATTACGATCATCATAGTGATGATCGTCTTCCTTCTCCTCTTCCTCATACTCATCATCATCGTGCTGTAATTTATTTTATGAATATTCTTTTTTTATTATTTATTTGTATTGATGTTATCGTATAATTTCATTGTTGATATTATTATTGCAGCTGCTGGGTTGGTTTTTGTAGTAATTGTTGATGTCAAAGTTGATGCTTTAGCTCAAATTGTAAGGCAAGGGACTGGAAACTTCGTAGCATAAATTTTAGGAGATAACAACTTTGAGATCATTTAAGTTTTCCATGCATTTTGTCAGTTTATTATTAATTTTATTGAGTGATAGAATGTTGCATGACATCAAAGTGACACTAGGGTAAAATATATGAAGCCCAGCATACCCATCATCACTACCCGTTTGATAAGGGTACACCAGGCCCGTGCATCACAACCATATGTGCGCGACATCATATGAAGATAAACAGCGCATGACCTTGCAATTGGGGCCTAGTTAGAATTTTCGTCAGGTCGAGTAGCCCAACGCATTCAAATGGTTCTTGAATAAGGGTCGTTTAAGGATGTTGAACGAAATACCCATGTTTCCAAAGATTCAAACTCCAAACATTCCTCTCAACAGATGGCTATGATGCTCCCCCACGACTTCTGATCGTGATCCGAGATGCACATATCATCAGCCACCAAAGAAGAAGCTCAAATCGTTAAGATCAAACAACTGACAACTATATCTTTGTCATTGAGAAGAATATTTGCTGTAGCCCATCTTTTATAGCAAGACAAAACAATGTGCATGATAACACTTCCAATCAGTGAAGATCAGAAGTCAAGAGAGCCAGTGACTGGTACTGCACCAAGGAATTGATGCTCCCCCACTCTTTCCTGGTAACTGAGCTAGGTAGGAATCAGCCCCTTTTGCTATCATTCTTAGGACACCTATGACAACAGGTATTGTTTTAGTCTTTAGGTTCCACATTTTGCCAATTTCTATTACAAGGTCTTTGTAACAGTTCTACTGGGCACCCTTTTCCAATTTCCATCATATTCTTCTTGATACCATATGATACTGTTCCCAAGGCCACGACAATTATTGGCACTATCTTCACCTCCTTCATTTTCCATAGCCGGGCTACTTCGTACATATCTATCTATCTATCTATCTATCTATCTATCTATCTATCTATCTATCTATCTATCTATCTATCTATCTTATCTTTTTGCCTTCCTTTTTGACTATTCGTGGGTGAAAGATGCATGCAACAACAACTATATAGCATATATAGCTAATGTTGACCTTGTCCGCTACCATTAGGTCCACTACCATTAGGTCCACTACGATTAAGTCCGTTCTGTTATACTCTAGCACCTGATCTGTAGGGGTTAGGGAAATTCCATAAGATTTTCTTAGTCTCCGACTCTGCCACTCTTTGCGGTTTGTACTCATACCACGTCTTGCATCTCTCTAGCCCGCGCTTTTTGCACAGATTCCAATGGAGCATTTTCGCTACCTTATCGTGTCGCTTCACCTTGTAGTGGTTTGGGGCCAGTCTAAAGCGTTCATTCGTGATATGGGCAATGGTTTCACCCGCTCTATAGCAGATGCAGAACAGTGAAGAGTGTTACTCATCCCTAAGGTTGACTCTCCAGGTTTCTCTCTTGCGCTGCCAGTATAGTGCTCTCGGCATCTTTTTTGGGGGTTTCCTTTCATCAACCAATCCCATCCTCTCACAGGTTCTATTGGTGAAGTGGCCCCTCTCCACTTAAATACAGGAACTCACCGGGTCATGAGCACGCGCAAGTACACGCGTATTTATCCCGCTTACAAAAGGCCTGTTAATGGGTGGGGATTGGACCTCACCATGAGGGTCAGGGCGGGGGTGCCTATTATTATTGCTGTTGCTGTTGTTGTTGTTATTCTTCTTCTTCTTCTTCCTCTTCTTCTTCCTCTTCTTCTTCTTCTTCTTCTTCTTCTTCTTCTTCTTCTTCTTCTTCTTATTATTATTATTATTATTATTATTATTATTATTATTATTATTATTATTATTATTATTATTATTATTATTATAAGGCGGCAAGCTGGCAAAGTCTTTAGAACGCAGGGCGAAACGCTATGTTCTGAATTCAAATTCCAGCGAAGTCGACTTTGCTTCTCATCTTTTCGGGGTTGTAAAATAAACTACTAGGCAAGCACTGGTGTCAACGCGATCGATTGACCCTTCCCAACAAGAATGCAGGCCTTGCGCCTATAGTTGAAAGGGCCATTATTATTATTATTATTATTATTATTATTATTATTATTATTATTATTATTATTGCGTAGCCTAGTGGTTTGGGCATGAATGATGCAATGGATTTAAATCATGTGAAATGTCGGTCTTGTGGCTCCTATTCTTCCTATGCAGGATATTGAACTTGAACCAGTCGACATAATGTGGGGAGGAATTAAGAGATGGTAAATCCCAATCGGCCTTGAATAGAATAATTTGTCTTCAGAATCATACGGCTTTTCGGTGACACCCTTCAACACACCAGAGAAACACTGGTCGACTCTGTTGAGAAACTGAAAACTTACAACACTCGCGTTATCGAATATAGGAAGTGAGCGTGATATAGGAAGGTGTTTGAAGATGCAAAGTGATTTGGAGTGAAACAAAAAAGCCTGTTACTTTGTCACTGTCCTCAAATCTGAAAAGAACTTAATTGATAGATAGGTAGATAGATAGATAGAAAAAGAGAGTGACAGAGATGGGTAGAGGCGAGAGGTAGGGGAGAGATAGGGGCAGAAAGATATGCACATATTTAAAATCATAAGTAAACACGCGCTCGC
>NC_068992.1:22541682-22548301 GCF_001194135.2 Octopus bimaculoides
ACACACACACACACACACACACACACACACACACACACACACACACACACACACACAGATATAAGTATAAATATGTAAAGTGGGGAAAATATAATATGCAACGACAAGGTGTTTTGGAAATCACCTGGAGATTTTAATATATAATTTAAATATTTTTTTATTATTCAAATTTTTCTACGGAATAAAATTTCAAATCATGGAAATTTATATTCTCATTTAATCATGAATAATTTTACAGTGTACTTTCTTTTCAACTTCACAAAAGCGCACACTTCCCATAGAATTCTCTATAACACTTGTTAATATCTTTAACTGTAGACCTCAAATTTCCTCACAAATCCTAAACTTAAGCTGTTGGTGTGTCTAGAGATTTATTGATGTATACGTGTTCCTCAAATTATCCCTTCCCCGCAAAGCAAAAACCAGGAAAGGTCAGAGCAGAAAAGCGTGGTGGCAATAGACTTTCATAATTTCGCAGAAATAATTGATGACCAATAATTTACCCTGAAGCCCATCATTTCCCAACCCGTGTGAGTTGTGGCACAATGTAGTTGAAACTACATCTCATGTTCGTTCTGCACAGCTGCAAAACAGTCTCGAATATAACCCGATACCGCTCGCTAATTGTTATCATTACATTGCCATTTTAATCTTTAAAATGTACGGTTCAATAATCTTTCAGGAAGTTAGATCACATCTGACTGTGCATTTGAGTGGATACATCTCGCGTTGATGAATATTCCTAGGATTATCAAATCCCGGTTCTGCTCATTAAAAAAATTCAAATAGAAATAATCGTCGCTATCAATATCAGCTAATGAACAAATACATTATCATTATTATCGAGACTCTGCATTTTAATCGAGTTATTTACGTGTTTGTCAATAATCTGTCGTTTGCAATTTCTGTACCAATTGGACTTTGTATGGGTGTAGGTACAAAACATCTTTTCGTGAGCGGTTCAATGTCATTCGAGCATAATCGAGTGGATGTTCCTCGTATTTCCTCAACAGAGTCTCACGTGTATTGATGATTCAACTTTGAACGGAGTGTACGAGCTCTTCCACATCGTGGCATGTCACTTGGCCATGTTGCCTAAAACCAACAAATCATGTAATAGGATGGTAGTTTCCTGACATTGAAGTGTCTGGGGTGTGAATAATGGACCGGTTAAATCCAAACCTATACTCGATAAATTTTGTTTCTCTTTTCATTTATAATTTTTTCCATGTGTAATTCCCACATCTTAATCTAATTTCAGACAAAAACCAAAAAAAGAATTAAAATTAGGAAATATTTGACATATTATAACATTTCTAAATATCCTGGTGACCTTTGTGTTACCCAATAAAAACCATTTCAACATACAATATATTGTAAGAATTTATTTCATCTCCAAACTGAAATATCACCATGACAACGCTCACTTCAAGGACATAAGAATTCTCTATAGTTGCAGCACTATTATTATAAAATCATCCATCACCTCTTTATACAGGAAAAGAAAATATATATATTAAAACAACTGCATGATCGTTCACTGTTAAATGTATCGACTCTCTAGTAGGTGCGAAGTGGTTGAGTAAAGCCTTCAGAATGAGAAGTATTCAATAAAAACAGCTTCCCTTCATCGTTATTCAAAATGAATGACAATCTATCAAGCATACACGGAACATCATCTTGGATGCGATTGAATTTAAAAGCTATACGAGTACGGCAAAATAATACATACCTCGCAACAAATCATTATCGTCGTCGTCATCATCATCATCATCATCGTCGTCGTCGTCGTCGTCCTCGTTATCATTAGACATATCATCCTCATTATCATCTCCTTACATCCTGTATAACAAGCATCAACACTATTATCATCGTCATCGTCGTCAACTTTATCACCAAGAGCATACTGTTTCCCCAGCAATTGTATCCTTTCTTTCTGATCAGACGAGAGTTAACTCTTGTAAAACAGGGAATACCACGTATTGTCGCCCACGTATCTCTCGCAGCACACAACGACGACCCTGAAGCACAGAGATGAATGCGCGATATCCGTTTGTGTGTGTGTGTGTGTGTGTGTGTGTGTGTGAGTGTGTGTAATGATGAGTAATACCCAGGATTACGAAGGATGGTATAACCATGTATATATGATAATGGAATACCTGTACGCTGTTCGCTAGTTGCTAATTTCTACCTCTAGATTAACTAGGCCAATGTTCAATCAAATTCTGGCAACGTCTGTCCTGTGTTTTAGGGTTCAGTTATCTGTTGTACTTCTTTCTGTTTTTTAAGATAATAAGCATCAGTGCGAAAGTTTACTTGGCTGCTACTTTTCGCAAGTCGAGAGACAACATATCAGACGCTTCATTGGATCGTTAGCAATATATGTAGTGTGTTTGGTTCAATTTTTTGCAAAAGGTCAACAGCTTTAACAGAGGATGCAAGTCGATTACATTTTTCCACCGCGTAACTACTCTACCAGCTCACCGCCACTGTGTTGACGCAATATTAATTTTGTTTATTAATATTTGCTTTAAAAACAAATTCTAATCGTATGTTGACACAGGCAGATGTAAATTTTGTCTTGAGGAAGACACACATGTGTTCCTTTAAAAGTTATGAAGCAGTCGTAGTAAAACCATGACCCGCGGAATATTCTCAGTGGCACTTTGAACAAAAAGGTACCTTGAATTCTTTTTAGTTCCACTGCCCATCAAACAATGAACCGTGTCTCATGCGACCTGCTTTTCGCCAGCGGTTGCTCATGCTGTGTATAACAAAAAAAATTCCTCCTTATTTACAGTAGTAAATTGTGCAACATTCTACTAACTAGTTTCGATCGCATGACGACAGGTGATTGTCCAATGAATCTAAGAGTCAATTTACCAAGAGTTTAGTTTGTATTGAAATCTCCACAGTCCTACAAGGACATGTCTGAGAATACATTATGTAAGTATCGCCGACGAATTTTTCGTCATAATTTGTATGGGGCATAATTGATTACATGATACATTGGAACATCAACAATATCAGCAACTAGTCAAGAGTACATTTACTGCCTGCTGGTAATGTTTGGGCTATATTAAAGAAATTAGCTGAAAATATCAGGAGGGTCGGGTTTCCAAACTCGATAAGATAAATCCCAAACATATTCGAGTAACAAGTATTGTGTTATAGCTTTCGACAACAAGCAACGCTATGGATGGATTTCGTAAACGGAAGTCGGTAATAAACCGATTTGAAATCAAAAGTAAAGAGGAAATTAAGAACGGAAATAAAAATGCAGTTTGATAGACAAGTAAAATTGAATTAAAAATGAATGATTTAACTGGCGACAGAGTTTGTTGAAACCAAAAAAAAAATAATCCGTCATTTGTCTGGAGCTGAATATATTAATTGCTTTATGTATTCTGAGAAATGAGTATTGGTTTAATACTGACAGCTGATTACACTGATTGGATCCGAGCAAATGATCTACATTTATATATACTGATAATCAATCATTGAGAATACTTGGTGGGGGTGTAAGGGCATGACGGCTTCAACAAACATAATTGATTCCATACGAGATTTGATTATCGAATATATTGCAACTCACTTCTTATGTAGTAGACATCAAAGGATAGTACTGTATTATTAAATACACACAACTATTCATCTTCATCGACTTCTTGGAACATTTCTGATCTAATCATTGATACACTTTCATAGTTAGGTATAATAAAAAATTCAAGCAGGTGTAAGATTGACAAGTGATATATACGAAGAGATGCATGGAGTTATGCAATACGCAATGTGTGTTATACTGACAGTATACAAAACACCAGTATTAACATTGACAAATATAAACACAGATATATATGTTTGTCTGTCTGTCTGTCTATCTATCTATCTATCTATCTATCTATCTATCTATATGAAGAAAAACACAGCACTACCCTAATAGATATTATTGAATACGGATTCTAATGTATATGCTTCGTGTATTTTCCGGTGGATGCAATGGCGTAGCAAGGCATATAACTCTCATGTCACCGGCGCTAAAATACCTTACTATCAAAGGCAGTTACCTCAAACATCAATCCCATCTGGGAGTGATGGACATCCATTTTTCGTAATTCTTGCGGCTTGTGAACACCACCTACCCGCCTGAGTTCAAGGCGAGTCAGGTAGCCAATCTAATGACTTACATGCTCAGGGATTGCAGTATCATGAGCTGGCATGCCCGGATAGTGCATACCTAACAGAAAATTTACATACAAAGTAAAGGCAGCTCTAGAAAAATAAATATTATTAAATACATATACTACATTAGTATAAGTATTTAATAATAATAATAATAATAATAATAATAATAATAATAATAATAATACCCTTATCAGACAGGTAGTCATGATGGATATAATGGGCTTCGAATATTTTACCCCAGTGACACTTTGATGGCATGCACTGCTCTCTCACTCAATAACAACAACAACAACAACAACAACAACAACAACAACAACAACAGCAACAACAACAACAATAATAATAATAATAATAATAATAATATCTATATATATAAATACCGTAAATAAGTGTAAGATCCAGGAATCAAAATGTGGAAAATTTGCAAGCTTCAAGAAGTCCGTGGCAGGTATAGAAAACAAAAAAAAAGGATAATGTAAGGAGCAATGACAATTTATTGGTGTTTACCTTGAGTTCAATTAGGAATTCCAATGTAACCTTCATGTAGTTAAGATATTCTCAGCCTGATGATTAGCTAAGTTGAACCCTCCTCGTTGAGTAATAATTACATCAAAGGATTAGTTAGCATTGAAAAAATATATAGCCTGGATTTCACTCGTTCCATTTCCTATGTATATATACATGCATATAAACAAATATATGTGTATCTATATATATATATATATATATATATATATATATATATATATATATTTTTATTTTATGCATATTTACATACATACATACATGCATGCATATATATGTGATCCTACATGTTTAGTTTCAGTTTCTCTGCATGAAATATTATAGCACTTAATTGATGGTTCAAAAACCTGTTATGTGCTGATAATTTGGTAACTACACCATCCACAGATGAATGCAGAAAGGAATTACTTTGTGTCAATAATATTTATCATTATAACTTTTAATATATTTTATTGAGAATGAAATGTCTGAAACGCTTATGGTGTCTCTTTCACCAAAATATAACGATTTCCTCCTTCAGAGGTTTATGACATTATATTTGGTTGACTTAGGGAAGTAGACTTAGGCAAAACATTCTACAGAGTATATATTACATTCCAGCTACAAAACCTTATTATGTAACACATTTCTTTTCTGTATGTTGCTTCTGTAAACAATTCCATATATTGATATTGATTGTTATTGTCATTGGTGGCTTCCTTTATATAAATCCAATATGTACTTTCTGCTGAAAGCTTACGTCTATATGTGAACCTCATCATATTAAAATAATATAATAAATAATGCAAATAAACAAAACAAACTAATTCATATTCTCTTTCTTTATCCTATACATTTTTCACGATATTTCCAATAAGCTTGTAAGGATTTGGGAAATACTAGAGTATCTGGTTTTAAATCATGGGTGATAATATTGATTAACTTCTAACCGCTGTATGGTTTTCTACTTAATGTTTTCACGAAAGAGCTTAAGTAACAAAAGTACTAAATCTTCATATACGATCGTGGATAGGAGATATATTTTCAATTCTTAGCCTTATTTTATAAAGTTTAGATGACACAATGAGGATATGAAAGACAACACTGAAGGCGTTTGTAATGTTTCCAACAGCACGAATCGAAGTAGAGATATTTTTTCCCTTATGAAATGACACAACGAGAATGCAACAGTATAGATGGCATTCAGGACAGCGTAATCAGTTATCTGATGCGTTAAACACCTCTACGTTACATTATGTTGTGTAATTTCATTAACTTAATCAAAGTCTTTCACTTCACCACGCCGGGTAAAATGCTTAGCTTTATTTCGTCTCTCTTTACGTTCTGAGTTAAAATTCCACCGAGGTTGACTTTGCCTTTCATCCTTTCGGGGTCGATAAATTATGTATCAGTTGCGTCGTAGGGTCGATCTTATTTAAATTCTGGGCCTTGTGCTTAGAGTAGAAAAGAATTTAAAAGATATTTTCATTATTAAGACAGGAGCATGAGTAGCTTGAGGCAGCAAGTTGGCGTCCCAACGGCATGCTTCCAGGTTTAGTCACATTGCTTGGGGTGTCTTCTACTATGGCCTCTGGACGCAACGCATTATGAGTAGATTTAGTAGATGCAAAAGCTCATGGTTTATATATATATATATATATATATATATATATATATATACAAAATTAAAAAGGGTAAAGGATTATCAATTTATTAATTCATTAATAAATCAACAATTAATAATTAATAATGTTTACCAAGCCCATCGGTATGTAAGCACCATTATTGGCGGAGAACTTATTTAAAAGTTCATATATATTTATAAACATAATTAAGGGATCAGCAAATATTTGCTTCACCATATACCGAAGTTCAGAAATAGCAGCTAAAAAGTCTCGGCTTTTTAGCTGCTATTTCTGAACTTCGGTAT
>NC_068992.1:22548505-22549480 GCF_001194135.2 Octopus bimaculoides
TATATATATATATATATATATATATATATCAGTTGAATAAAGTTAAAACATGGCCTGGTTTTCACGTTTTTTTATTATTGTATTTAAAAAGAAAGTTACAATAATTTGTAAGTATTCATAAAGTTCAATTACCGCTTTCATACATTCGTAGATTTCAGAATGTATTTAACTGACAGTTGAGGTCTTGACAACTGTATTAAAATGACTGACTTCTTCCTTTTTATACCTGTGAGAAGTCTTCAAGAAACTGAATTTCTTTAATACGGTTTTGACAAATACATAACAAAAACAACAGGACTTACAAATATATATAACATACAGAAAATTGCACTACTGGACATTGCACACATCCTACGCAAAACACTTTCAATACAGTAACCATAAGTGCATCACAGCAAACCACAGCACATACCCAAGTCACACAGAGCTGCACTCGGTGGTGAAGTGAAAGCATGTTATAAAAATAAAACTACTGAATAATAATAATAATAATAATAATAATAATATTACTTTAGGAATGTGAAACCAGGTTCGGAATTTCTTCAAGACACCTGATGAAGGCAACAAGATAAGGACAAATATCCGCCAAATAATGTACTATAGTTACAAGTATGATCTCTTCTTAAGATTTTACAACTAGCTATTTTGGTTGTTGCAGATCAGTGATCGATGGTCGCTTTGTTTACAGTATATTGCTGGCTGGACCGGATCGTAGCTATCGCTCAGGCGATCATGTACTTGCGACTGAAAATGAGCCAACCAGCTCCAAACTGAGTTAGTCTCCCGATCCTGTTGTCTGCTAGAGGATGATAAGTATTCGCTCACACTACTAGCAATATATATTGTATATAGATGGTGCAGCGCCGCACTGATAAGGAGCTGGCGGGAGATCTACCTGGTTTTTAACTAGTAGTAGAACATGGAACAGCCACTTTGATGAGGAGCTTAACTTTACGTGTTTATATATATATATAT
>NC_068992.1:22549687-22552085 GCF_001194135.2 Octopus bimaculoides
TGTGTGTGTGTGTGTGTGTGTGTGTGTGTGTGTGTATGTGTGTGTCTGTGTAAGTTTATAAACATCTACTCTTCGTTATGAGATAAAAAAACCAAGGCTGTGTAGATTTTAGAACATTTATAAATAGAAGGTCTTACACCTGTTTCCAGGAGATTTATTATATCCATTGATCGGAGACGGTGTGAGAAGAGGGTTAAGCAATAGCTAATTTAGATAAGATACGAAATAGAGAATGAAGTGGAGGAACAAAAATAGATGTGAGATATGCAGAGATATCGTATTTGTAGATCCATTATTTAGGCAGAATTGTATACATATAAGATTCTAATACCTTATGAGTAAAATCCAATAGTCTTTAAAATTGGCCATTCCAAGTATAGAGTTTATACACAGTGTTATTGAATCAAGGGTTTTATACACGCTGATATATGACGTACGCTGGACCCCATATTCGCATAATCACCGAACCTGGAGCTTAACTAGGGTCTATCCATTACACTTACTTAGCATTACCTGCTACCTTTGGGTCTCATTGACACCATTACCGCTCATAACCTCTATATATGTATGAATGTATCTAAGTATATAATAAAGAAAAATATTTTTTTAAATACAGTATAAAAAAGGAAAGGGTCTTCCAGCTTGCTTGTATATAAATATATATTTCAGCGTATGTAGGTTTGAGAAGATGTATTTGGGGTTGTAGTTGTGGAAGTTTAGTATAATTTCTACAGTACTTGTATATTGTAAAACTGTTAAAACATTTTTTCCATATATATGGTGATAGGTTATGGTGAAAATGGAAGAAGAGTGAGTGTTTGTAATATTTCCATATTTAGCAGTTAGAAAAAAATGGATTGAAATCATTTAATGCTTTTATGATTTTATGTTTCCACCAAGAAACCGGTTCGGATTTTCGATTCAGTATTTGGTAATCTTGAATATGAGAATATGGTAGGGTATATTAGTACAAAGTCTCCCAACTTTGTTGTTACCTTGGTATGGCTGTGCGTGTGAGAGTATTTTCCAGTTGATGATAAACGGAGTATTTTTTTATTTTAATATCTGTATATTTTTGGAGAGTGATGAGTTATTCTTTTGTTGAATTTTCGAAAAGTGTGCGCGTGTTGGTTATATCGCGTCTTGAACTCGCTTGCAGTAGATCCTATATATGTAGATATAATCGTTGGTGAGTTTTCATCTTTATGGTTGCCCTGTAGACAATATAGCTTCATAAATAGTTTCCTGCAAGAGAATAGGATAAAGATGTACTGCAATTACAATTGTAATTTATTGTGTGATGTAGGCTTTCACTTTTAGATATTTCGTGGTTGTAACAGTTGTAACAGTTCTGCCTGTTTATTAGTTTGTAGCACTTGTATTTTGAACGGAAGTGATTTTGTTGTATTTGAAAAGTAATTTAGCTTTTGGTGGGAAATCTTGTATGAAATCTTGTATGTCGGAGAGGAGTTAAACCAGATGATCTTCAATTTTCTCTACATCCCAGTAAATGCGTAAGAATGATGCGCTTTTAAACGAGGTACATATAACAATATATAGTTATATAAATATAGCAACATCTATGCATATGCACACATATGTGCTCCTAAATATTTGTACATATGCAGGTAGTCATGTTATAAAGATATTAGAAAACCTGAATAAATATTTATGGTAACTTAGTCTCCTTAATCCTGACCTTTCCAAAATGCCAAATTTGATATTTCTTAATAGAAATCTAATAACGCCGACACGAAAAACAGTGAATTCGATCTATTCTGTGTGATCAAGGGATTTTTCATCGATCATTCTTTTCAAAACGTTGAAACAGCAAAAGCTGAGTTTCTCTACATGGAATTTCGTAAACATCTGCTTTCACCTTTAGTTCAACGCCTGACAAAAGCCTAAACAACAATGATATTCCCATCCCAAACACAAATAAATATCCTTCACATAATTTTCTATCAATCTTCCCACTATCATCCCTTCCTACACATCTGCTCCAGTCAACGTTCGCCACAGCTAATTAGCATTCTCATAGCTCAACCTCTCAAAGCAGACACTTTTCAAAAGTCTATATAAATTCAAATAGAACCCAATTAAAGTCTGTCAATGAAGTCTAAACTTCAACGAAGCTGTTAACCATTTCCTCCTAAAAGATAAAAATTATCTCCGCATAGTGTACTACTAAAAGCTATAAAATATAGTCACTAGCATTACTGTGCAAAACGTTTTATTTCTCAACCATTCGGTTTGAATCACAGTGCGTGATGCCTAGGTTCAGTGTCTTCTACACTTGCTACGGGCCAAACAAAGCACTAAGCCTCGAGTATATTTGGTAGATGGAAACTGAAAGAATCCCAGAGGCATATATTTATATATATATATATATATATAT
>NC_068992.1:22552516-22553585 GCF_001194135.2 Octopus bimaculoides
GCCTCGGGTCGACCAAAGCCTTGGGAGTGGATTTGGTAGACGGAAACTGAAAGAAGCCCGTCGTATATATGTATATATATGTGTGTGTGTGTTTGTGTGTCTGTTTGTGTGTCTGTGTTTGTCCCCCTAGCATTGCTTGACAACCGATGCTGGTGTGTTTAGGTCACCGTCGTCTAGAGGTTCGGAAAAAGAGACCGATAGAATAAGTACTAGGCTTACAAAGAATAAGTCCCGGGGTTGATTTGCTCGACTAAAGGCGGTGCTCCGGCATGGCCGCAGTCAAATGATTGAAACAAGTAAAAGAGAGAAAGATATATATATATATATATGTATCAAATAACGAAGGTGGCTAGACGCAATATAATACCAAACAGGAACAATTCAGTTGCCATAGTGACTGAGGGTGTAGGGTAGCACATACATTGCTAGAAACAAGAGTCAAAGACCCTTATAACCACAAAAAGCACATTGTCTATGTACTGAGAGAGGAGATGACGGTCCCCAGCGAACGAGGTCACTATACTAGCAAGCTAGTTTCGATTGAAATTGAAACTCGTCAGTAGTCATCAATCCATCGCTGATTTAGCTGAATTCTGCCTGTCAGTATACAGTATCTACCATATGAATGAATGGGTGATTCAGCAAAATAGTAGTGTGAGAATTATTAAGTAATGAAGGTGTCTAGAGGCAATATAAAATCAAAATGGGAAAATTCAGGTGTCACTAATAGTGACTGAAGGCGTAGGCTAACACCTACATTGCTAGAAACAAGAGTCAAAGACAGTTATAGACACAGTAAGCACGTTGTCTATGTACTGACATGGGAGACATTCTTTTATTCTTTTACTTGTTTCAGGTCATTTGACTGCGGGCATGCTGGACGACCGCCTTAAAGTATTCAAGTCGAAGAAATAGACCGCAAGACTTATTTTTTGTAAGACTAGTACTTATTCTATCGGTCTTTTTTGCCGAACTACTAGAACATGGTGACATAAACACACCATCATCATTGTCAAGCGATAGCTGGGGGACAAACACAAAACACAGGAACACACACAAATATATATAT
>NC_068992.1:22553956-22555641 GCF_001194135.2 Octopus bimaculoides
ATGTATATAAGACACTGAAATATATTTGTGCAGAAAGTATTAACAGCTATCAAGCTCGTACGTGCTTATATATTGCAATATATCATTTTAAATATCAACTTAAAGATAATTAAATATACATTCAGTAATATTCTTTCGTATATTCTTTTTTTTTGTTTTTGCTTTCTCGTATTTTCATTACTTGACATTTATGATAGAATTAAAGACATCAAATTAAAACTATATGGGAAAGTAAAAAGAATAATTTCAGACTTAAGTAACCTAATTTGAAGACAGACATATTCTAAACAAATACATAACTCAATGTAATTGAAAGAGGAGAAAGAAAAAGCAAAACAAAGCAAAAAAATCAACGACAAAAGACTAAACAAAAGCAGGAAAACAATAAGTTGTTAAAAATATTTAATATTTTTTCAATTATTTAAATTGTAGTTATAGTGCATTTCACAAATATTAAGTAAGCTATTCTAAGTCATCACTGGAAGTAACGGGTTTTAAAAACAATTTTCTATTTTTACAATTTCTATAGTTTTATTCTTTTACTTGTCTCAATCTGTGGCCATGCTGGGGCATCGCCTTCAAGAATTTTAGTCAAATAAATAGACCCCCAGTACTTTAATTTTTTAAGCTTGGTACTTATACTGTTGATCTATTTACGTAGTATAAATACACCAACACCGGTTGTCAAGTGGTGGTGCGGGACAGACACATGCACAGAGATATACGCATATACATAAATATATACACGGCGGGCTTCTTATTGTTTCCGTTTACGAATTTGTCTCACAAGGTTTTGATCGTCTCGAAGGTATATTAGAAGACACTTTCCCAAAGTGCTACGCAGTGAATGGACTGAACCCGGAACTCTACGATTGGGAAGAAAACATCTTACCATACAGCCACTCCTGCGCCTATATCTGTTTCGTCAACATAATAGACGACACTAAGGCGGAGAATCGTAGCATGCCAGGCAAAAATCTCTGCGGCATTACAACTGTTGTTACGTTCAGATTTGAAATTCCTCCGAAGTCGACTTCACCTTTCATCCCTAAAAAAAAAAATATACAATTAATACTAGTGGAACCTTGGAGTGGATGTAATCAGTTTACCTCCCCCTCTGAAATTTCTGGCCTTGTGTCTTGTGCAATGTTTAGAATAATATCTCACATGTTAAAACACATGTGTTAATTATTAGAAAAAAGATGGAAAGAAAGAAGGATAGAATAGTAAGTGGGATTTAACTGCGATATTACATTAAACAAAAAGGGGACGAGCTGGCAGAATCGTTAGCATGCCGGGCGAAATACTTAGCGGTATTTCGTCTCCGTGAATTATTGTGAATTATTGTGAAAACTGCTGTGTTACTCTGTGAAAACTGTGGAAATTACTGTATGTTGTCTCCGTGAATAATTGTGATTTTTTTGTGGAATTATTGTTGTAACGTTTCACGCGAGCCGCTGTTTGGCGGTCGATAAAATCAGTACCAGTTACGCAATGGATTCGATGTAAACAACTTAATCCCACCTCCACAAATTTGAGGCATTGTATTTCCAGTAGCGGATCTATTTCAAAACAGGAGCACCAGTATTTTCTTAACGAAACACTAACGAAACACTTTGAAACTTGGGACACTGGTAGAATGTGTCATATAAAACATCTTTTACTCTTAGTCTTCTTAACAAAAA
>NC_068992.1:22555697-22556544 GCF_001194135.2 Octopus bimaculoides
ACTCTTAGTCTTCTTAACAAAAATAACGTATATACACCGTTACAGCGCTAACTGTTTTCAACTGAATAGACGTCAGTGATTAGTAGAAATTATCGAAATAAGACAATTTTGTACATGAAATAAATTCGAATACAAAAATTTTTTTCTGTTCTATAACACAAAATAGATAAGTACTTAGAACGTAAAGACAGACGAAATCCCGCTAAGCGCACTGCCCGACGAAATACTGCTAAGCATTTCGCCCGGCGTGCTAACGTTTCTTCCAGCTGGCCGCCTTGAGATGAAGGATAAATATCAGTATAAAATGTACTATTAACGCTGTTATATACAGCAGACACATCATATAAGAATATATATACACTATATTTTCTCTAACATTGTATTCATCCACCAGAATTTTATATGGATCCGATTCTTGCCTCCGCTTGCAGTTCCAGCGTCTATTGTTAAAAAAAAATATACTCCCATATTTTTACTTACATTAAACCGTAGATTTTTTTTTTTTCCAAAACTTCATGTTGTTCTTCCATATATAAGTCATAAATTTCCACAGAGAGCTTTTAAAAATATAAGGACTAAAACTGCATTATTCTAATAGTATCTCATAGTTTATGAGTTCCATTTGAACTTTTTTTTCGTTAAGAATATTCTTTTTTATTATAGTTTTTAGCTTTTATTCTTGCGTGCAAACGTCGACTGATTCCGATATGTTTGTTGTTACTGCTGTTTTTCTAGCTGATAGTTTGCAACAAACTTTTGAAATGTAACATGCTTCTGCGTTTTTATGTATGTATGAATGTATGTATGAGTGTATGGATACATATATATATATATATATATATATATA
>NC_068992.1:22557716-22561430 GCF_001194135.2 Octopus bimaculoides
CGTAAATGTACCACACGAGTAAGTAGATAATAAAGATAAATAAAAATGAAAAGAACTTCGGCAACCCATTCAGTTAAAGCATTCTGTTGTTTATCTTTTCGGCAAAAATGTGTAGATAATGTCTCACATCAATCGCAATCGAACTACAAGCTTCAGGTATTCCCTCTCATAAACTTTATGAGAAGAGCTTGTCTCATTATTAGGCATCCAATAAATTTTACTTTCGCTAATTGGAGAAAGCTTCTTCCTTGCTAAAATGTGACATGGAAGAAAACAGCTTTTCTGAAAACAAAATGAATCTGTTCTGTGTGGACAGCATAATAATCATTTCCTCCCCACGGTTTATCCTTTTGTAGAAGCATTTCCCAACTACTGTTTCGAAGAAGCTCCCCCATGTTTCTTAGCAAACGGTCAGCATTTATGTTTATATCTTTCTGGCCTATGTTGTACTATTGTGCCTATCAAGTAACCTGGAACATGTTTTTTCTGATACACTAAATTGTTCTTTTTTGCCAAATATGCTAAAATTTCTTATACCTTCACTTGTATCCTCACATTGACAAGGGGTTTGAGAAGAGAAGGCATTCTATTCTGATTTCATATAAGAAAGATCCTCCGCTGCACCCACACCTTCTTTTACTCTCGTTACTTTGTCTTTATTTCCTTTTAATCCAGGCATGCAATGCCCCTCTTTACCGGCGCGCCCCTGTATCTTTTTTCTTCATCTGAGGTATGAAAATGAATTATACAAATATTTGCAATGACGACGATATAGACAGAGGATATCATCTTAAAAGTTAAAATATATGAGACGTCCCTGCCATAACCAATTATACCGCTATATTATTCAATCTCAGTATATTTACATACATTTATGTACGTATTCAATGAGTCCACTTGTACTACTCAGCCTAACACGCCTCTCTAAAGACATATCATGGTTAACTTTACTGTACAATTGACTAAAAATATGCTATGCATATTTTATTTTTTTACGCAACTAGGAAACTCGACCGATTTCCCATTATTAAATGCATTCGTTTGATCAATGAATTGTTTGCATGTATTTTGTGGCGCGTATTTGCACAGCCAACGAATTTCAACGTTGACACTGGCCGTTTGTGATGTGTGAAGCACACTGCGTGAATTTAAGTGAATGCTACTGCAGTCATAGATTTACTGCTTCTTTATATTATCTTGATAAACATTCTGGACAGTATTTACACGTACCACGTTCCCTTGTCTGGTTTCGTTTATTAAAACGCGGATCGACATTCTCACCAGCTTGTGGGATTTGATGGCAGATTGCAATTAGCTTAATGGAGATAACTTCAAATTTCAAAACTTAATTTTAATTTCACTCTTTCATTTGATGCCTCCTTCTTTTTCCCCATTCTATACATCACTGTACTAGACAAATAAACTGTGTGTCATAATGTCATGTGAAAAAGAATTTATGAAATATTTCTAAACTATAGAGCTTGATTGTATACGGCACGAATAACCAATGTTGTATGGTAAATTGCCGGGAATATCAAATATAAGAATAAGAATTGTCTAAAGAGCAACATTGACTTCAGGAATGGTCAAACTAGAAAAAGTCAATAATGAATTTGCGAAAATACGCATTTACTGCCCTAAGTAAAATTGTACTTCCCTGTAGCAGCGAGAAGTATTCTATTATGCAAAGCGAATGGCAACAATGAGCAAGAAAGGGAAAAAAATATTTGAGAGCGAATTCTTTGCTAATTCTGAAGCATACTGCAAAAAATAAATATTCAAAACTTTCGTTTAGCAAAAATTCACTACGCTTTGCTATATACTTGATAGCAAGAACAATATTGCTGTCCAAGGACTGTGTACAGACTAGAGATCACTTTAAATGTAATGGCTAGCATTCTTACCGTGCATTACCTCTAATTCATTTTGCTTTCTCAGAATTCTCCAAAATTATTTTTTCACTTGTATATCACAAACTCCTCACGTTCGTAGTTTCATTACAGACTCCTCCAAGTCTGAGTGCATTGGCAACCGCTATCCATTAGGTTCTAGCCGTATGCTTAATATTGCCAGGAGTAGGGAACATGTCTAAGAACTGTGGTAATGAAGATCTGTAACAAGAAAATGTAGAAAAATAAAAAAAAAGTTGAGTATATTATTTCCAAGAATCCTGATTGTTTCGATTTTTTCATTGAGAATTATTGTTACATTTCTTAGGCTGCCTGAAACAGCTAATCCTCGCTGTTGCCACATAAAATCACTCGATGCCTTGCATGTCCCTACTGAGAAAAAAATAGGCTTTTAGCATGTGGTCCAAAGACCATATCGCACAAAACCCGTGCTTCGAGTTCCTTTTAAATCTAAGACCAAAGTACTTCATTTGCACTTTTACTTACAGTACATTTAGAATATATACGACTACTATAATACATTGCGCCTTTTGCTATTTTTCTTATTATAAATCTATGATATTTTAGCAAATGCCTCCACCAACTGCGCCAAAAATATCTATATACCTATTTATCGACGAAAAATGGAAGTTAGCTTAATATTCAAATACAAATCAAATTTCATACTCGCCTTAGTTCTTTTTTGCAATTCTTACCCGGTTATTCCCCTACAATCTAGTAATTTTAAATACGATATAATAATAACAAATATATCCTTTGTGCAATAAAGATTTCAGCAAATACATCAAAATTATGAAGTAAATATATTGAGGTGAAATTGCATTTTCATCAAAGCGAATTTCTAACTTAAATCATGTATCTACTATGATAGAGGACTGGGTGGAAGGCACATTCACTTTACAAACAATTGCGGTTAATATTACCAAATGCATGAATATGTGTGTGTGTGTGTGTGCGGGCATGCTTTTAGTCGTAGTCATAATAATTGCTTGTATATATAAATATATATATATATATACATATATATATAACCATGCACATGTATGTTTATATATACTTATATGGTGTATGTATGACTGTATATATATATATATGTAGGCATGTATGTATTTATGTATGTATCTATCTGTTTATCTATCTGTCTATCTAGTATATTGTCATGAATACTTATGACGGCAGAAGGAAGCCTGTAAGCCACACTCTACTAATAAATGTATGCGCACACAAATATACACTCTTGCATGGTCCCATAAATAAATCTATATGCACAAATAATTACATACATTTTTGTATATTAGTGTTTACATTTGTATACACGATGTATATTTATAGAGTTATTTATAAACATAAATATATAAACCTCCTTACTATCCTCTCACACTCAAATAGATCCACATAGAAACACACACACATGCACAAATACATACAAATGCACACATATGTACGCACACAAGTCTTTCATTTTAAACCCAACACATATAACAATAAAACTATATATATACTTACATGTACATGACATATGAATATAAGACTATAGGCGTTGTATATACATTATATATAATTATATTTCAACCTATATTTCTGAGCGAATGTAGTTGGTTACCAATTACAAGAATACATTGTTAGGTTGACGAAATTGAATTTGCTATGATGAAAGCAATCCAAATTCTCTTCGATCAAATCTTTCCCTATCTACCACGCAAACACTCACTTACACACACTCTCTCTGTTCATCTCTCTCTCTCTCTCACTCTCTCTCTCTCTCTCTCTCACTCTCTCTCTCTCTCTCTCTCTCTCTCTCTCT
>NC_068992.1:22561606-22562828 GCF_001194135.2 Octopus bimaculoides
TATATATATATATATATATATATATATATATATATATATGTATACAAACAGGTTATAATTACATTACATCTATAGTGAATTTTATATGCACAAAACATTAAATAAAGCAAAAATACACAAACATCTGAAGAAAAAATAGTTTTATTTCTATTTAAAACTCTCAGAACTACAAAACAGCATCATACTCACTTATAATGATTCACGAGGATATGTGTACGACGCACAAGCCTACGCCTGCTGCGCACATTGATATCAATGCAGTCGGTGCAGATACAAACTGATAGAGGTTGACAGTTAAATATATATGTATACACCCTTATATACATTTTTCTGAGTGTGTGTATATAAACGTAGCTATTGTGCGAAAGCTTACACAATTATAAAGTACAAAACTAGATGTTGTTAACATCGCATATTTTCTTTTATTCAACGGAGATGGATTTCATTTTAATATAATGAGTTTCCGGCAAATGAATCTTAGATACTATAAAACACTGATGGATATTTAGGAATTAAGGTGTCGTAGGAGCAGTTCTTTTCTAAATTAATAACTGCCGGCTTGTAAGAAGACTATAACGCTTTTGCTGCTACGAATCTGACGATTTTATGGTCTGCTGCAGTCTTTATCTATCTATCTATCTATCTATCTATCTATCTATCTATCTATCTATCTATCTATCTATCTATCTATCTATCTATCTATCTATCTATCAATATACTAGATAAACAGATAGATAAACAGATGGATATATACATACATGCTTGAAGAAACCGTCTTACGATTCTGTCCTGAAACATTCTAAATACATAGCCGTGGTACCGGCGCTGTATCATTTAAAGAACAGAGACGCCATTTTAAACGCATGTGTCTGTGGTAGCAGTTGATATTTCACAACCACAAAAGTAGTAGAAAAGATTAAAATCGCGTGCGCCCGTCGGGCGTGTGCACGTGTGTGGTATGCGTGCGTGTTTGTGTGTAAAAAATGATGTACACTTGTTTCATTCAAACTTTATCCCAGATATGTTCTGTATATCATAACCAATCATTCTACAGTTCGTAAACTGAGCAGCAATCTGGGTGCCGACTGTATAATGAAAATTTACGTGCAGGTCTAAAATCAACGATAGCATTGTACACCTGACTGCACCAACAAAATATGCCATACACTATACACACACCTACATGCATCCATACATCCATATATATATATATATATATATA
>NC_068992.1:22563118-22570760 GCF_001194135.2 Octopus bimaculoides
TATATATATATATACATGTATCAATAAATACACATGGCTTTGTTTCTCTTTATTTTTGGAGTATACAAATGCTAATATACCATTATACATACACATACCTCTATATGCGTGTATAGTATAATATTCGAAATATATCTATATATGTGAAAATACTGCATGTGTTAGCATTTAAGAATTTCAATTCGCGTCTGATGTAAAAATAACTCTCTTGTAAGTACGTCTGTAAGCAATTAATAAGGATAATGCCAGAATTGTTATTTAAATTGCAGGTGACTCGAAAACTGCTGTTATACATACGACGTTAGAAACAAGTATGACAAAGAAAAATGGTTGTGTTTTTTTCTTTTTTTTTAATATACTAATGCGAATATACCATTATATAATGAAAAGAACGCCTATTGTTGCAAGAGGTTTGAATAAATTTAAATTGGTACACTTATTCAGTGTTTTGCTGTGTGAGCTAGAATTAAGAATTTCTCAATGAAACATGAACTTGATATTGTATAGGTTTTCTAAACATTAATATAATCATGCATGATAACTTAAATAAGTTTTACAAAAAATCTGAATAATAATAGTAGAAGGTTGCATCTTTTTAATGTTACATAAGTTTAATTATGTTCATCATATTTAATCTTAAACGGATTTTCTCTCACCTATTTCAATATTTATCATTCTGATTAATAATAGGTGCATGTCTAGACAACGTATATTTCTGGAATTTCGTGACAGATCTCTTGCTTGCACATAAGTTTTGTGAATGGCAAATTTATTTTGGAATGCCAGTGATCTTAGAAAGTTGTAATTCGAATTATGGCTATTGTATATTTTTTATTATTAATGACGATAGTTAAGGCTAGTGTTTTGATAGAATCATTAGTGACTTAGCCAAAGTGACTTACTGTTATTGCTTTAGACTTTCATACACTGAGTTCTGATATCAAATTTTCATTCCTCCCGGATCAATATAATACTTGACAGTTTCTGTTGTCGATGTAATTGAAGAAACCTATCTCTCAAAAATTTTGGCCATAGTTCAATACTAACGATGAGAACGTGTTAGCAAACGTTCTAACTGCAGAGTAGATTATTTAACGTAAATTTGGTTTGAAAACTTGTTTCCCCTTCTCTATGAGCAATTTACTATTTTATGAGACGAAAGATTCTTTACTCATTGAAATAGTGTCATTCTTTGAACATGGTGCTTAAAACCATGTGTTCTTTGTCCTGCATTGTCTCTTGCTAGGTCGTGCATGCTTGTGATATTTCGAAATACGTTTTATCATTACGTACAACAATTCATTGAAACCTATTGCTACTGCTGTAGCTTTCCTATCCGCGAAGCCTCGTTGTATGAAGACTGGAATGACCGGGAGGGTCTCTAGATGTATTCGCTACCAAATATGCTCCTAAAAGAACTAGCAAAAGCATAGAGCATGCTACCAAATTCCATTTGTTTTTAAGTAACCGCTATTATACATATATATATATAACAGTGAGCCAAAAGACATCTCGATCATAAGTTGCCTATAGCTTCTATTTTAACCATATAGAATATGTTATATGTTATATGAATATGTTATATGTTATATGAGTTAATACGTTTTTAAGTAAATATGTTTTTATAGGAGAAACTCCAAATTAGATATAATTGTGTGGATTCAAATTGAATGACTGTTAAGTGTTAGCAGATTAAATGTTGTGCAAATAATTGGGCAACGAGTATCAAAAACATTTTCGGTGAGCGCGTCAGACAACTTTGGATATGTTCAGGTATTTTATGACTTAAACTACGAAGAATAGTATTACGCCATCGAACTTGTATATCTTCAGTTGTCGGCAGTGAAAAGCACGATGAACACGTGGTCTAATGTTTGTGATGGATGTGGAATAACTACGAATCTCCTATACGGCGTAACTGTGGCAGTTTTTTTTATACATTATATTAATCTAATGTTGCGTGATCCCTTAACGCTATATGTATCCTCGGGAAAAATAATTAAGATTACACGTAAGTATGGAATACGTAACTAACTACATACTAATTGAATGAGTAGGCTATTCAGTTGATTAAAAATCTATAATAATTGTCATAATCTTACTTCGTTTACATTTGAGTGAAGATATATTATTTAATTA
The DNA here is from genome assembly GCF_001194135.2 of Octopus bimaculoides. Classification (NCBI taxonomy): domain Eukaryota; kingdom Metazoa; phylum Mollusca; class Cephalopoda; order Octopoda; family Octopodidae; genus Octopus; species Octopus bimaculoides. The sequence goes on from NC_068992.1 coordinate 22,565,258, forward strand.
TTTCTGTGCTATAGCTCGAGAATAAGCAGTTGAATTAATATCACCTGACGAAGAATAATCTTCAAAACAGTCAAACATAATAACTCTATTGAATTTAATCTGAAGATGGCAAGAGGTTGTGTGTTATTCTACAAGTTTTTACCTTTAGCTACCGAACGAATTAAATTAAATAATGATTCATATTTAAACTGAAAATTAATTCGTTTTCAAAAGTAACAGAGAACTTATCTGTTCAAACATTTTGAAAACAGTTGGTTGATTCTCAATAAATTTTTTGGCTGCCAGTCAAATTGATGTTATGCAAGATAACTTCACTATCGAGGCAGCAGTGAAGCTATTTGTATATTATTCTTTGAACATTCTCTAATTCTTGCGAATTTCATAGCAATAGGCACAAATAAACGCAAGCAGTAATAATATTAAAAATTGGTACTTTAAAGTATGAACAAAATACTAATCTAGACTGTATACTTGATTGAACTGACTATAGATTTTATAAAAAAAAAAAAAAAATAAGCATCCAGTTATTATTTTCTTCTTCCACTTAGTGTCTCCTCATTATCATACTGATGGCATTTAGACGCTGAGTTATTGGAGTAAATGAAATTTTTATAAGTATCTAACATGTTGAGTGTAGGTGCCAATCAAAGCATTCTATGGCAAAAAGTCCCTCTCTTCTATAATCTTACTGATGGTTATGGTAAATATGTAAACATGATGATCGTAAGGGTGAATATGGTAATGGAATTGGTGGTAATGGCGGTGGTGGGGATAATGGATCTCATCTCCTTCATCGATTTGACATCCTTCTTTCATTCTTGTAATCACAAGTGTTGGGTGTGTCTGATGTAAGCCAAAATTACATTCGTCTGTGCTCCATCAGTCAATCAATCACTCAATGAATCAATGAATCAATGAATCAACCAAGGAACCTACCTACTTAACTGGTCTCTATATCTTTCTCTCTCTCTCTATACATATATATATATCCATCTGCATATACATATACATGCACACACACACACACACATATTATATAGATATTCATCTACCTATCTACTCTTCTTTCTATCTATTCAATTATCCAACTATCTTTTCTTGTCTCTTTTAGATTTTCTACTTAACAATAGTGTAGCGTTTTACTCTGATGTTCAATTTTGTCATGATTTTCTATTCTGATCACTTACGTTCGTCTCCCCGCCCCTCCTCCCCAGCACAATGATTAACATACAATAATAACAACACTATCTCAAGTAGTTTCTTTAACAAAGAATTTTGAAATATTTTTGCATCTTAAGTAATTTAAATTTTTGTTTGGAAAATACAATCTAAAATTCGATCTACCTAAGGATAGAAAATCTCGAAGCGCATATATTCAAGTACATAAGTTTGCAGATGTGATTCTCCTCATGACGACATAGGAAAATAGACAACAAAGTTTATCTAGGCATTGTTATTTCTGATCATATTGCCAATAGTTTTCTATTGAATACATTCCTCTGGAACATATAGGATGTTCTTCACTGTCACAAAGAAATACATTTTTATAAAACATTTCGAATTTAGTTTAAAGAACTATTCTAACATTCCCGGTTATATTAAACAGCTATTTAATTTTCTTACGTAATCATCCTAGTAAGCAACAATCGGTCTAGTACTAGAGATGCAGCAGATAAATGTGTATTGATAATAGTAGAAATCATAGTTGTATCAAATGTAAGATTAAGATGAAGGTGAAGAGAGGAATTTTACATATTCGAGATAAAGGGAATTTCTCAAGAGCATATTGAAAACTGTATGAATCCGCATAATACCCCAGTGTTATTTATTACACATGTTGTTTTGTAGTCGTGAATTAGCTGCAACGTAGCTGATGAATACTGTATTTCTCTTAACAAAATCTGAACACGTACATGAGTATGATTGTTGGCTATATCAATCTAGCACCAAATAATAGAACGTGTAGAAATATATGAAAAGATATTTATGCCAACATAGATTCTATATCAGCAAGTTTTATTATGTTAATGCAGATTCTTTGTTTGAAATGTTGCTCTTTAATAAAAGCTCTCTCAATTCTTTATTTAACTCGGAATTTTCTACCTACTAACTGTAAAATTGGTGAAAGCTTCTTAAATGAAATACCAGGAAGCATTCAGAGGACACTAAGCTGCATGCATTTACGTGGTCACAAGAACCACTTGAAACACCAGCCAAACCCTGTCGAAATCATCCCTTATTGTTGCCATGAAAGAGCGACACAAAAAAGATCTAATCGAAGGCACACTTAAGAGCAAACGGACTGGTCCAGATTAGCCTGTCTTTGATTACGGTTTCTTTCATCAAGCTGTTGCTCGGGGGTAAAACAGCTGCTTCTGAATTAATATTCTCCTATATCTATAGTCGATACAGTGAGTCTACACATATATTTGAACTCCTACCCATCTTCAACCATAACGTTATGGTTGAAGATTAGTAGGAGTTATTTACATTACATTATTCACATTATTTACACTGGACGGATATGTATCCTCATCTTGTTTGTTGTTACCACAACGATTCGGCTGATTTACTCTCCTGACTTCATCAGGTGTGCTGGTAGAATTTTGAACACAAACCTGGGTTCTCATTTCAAAGGAATATCTTTTGCTGATGTTAGTATTATTATTATCTATTCAAGGCACCCACTGGAATATAGAGTAAAGAGCGCGGGCTACTAACCCTAAGATTCTAAGTTCAACTCCAGACAGTGCATTGAATAAAATAAATAATAATAATAATAACATCAGCCAAAAAAATAAATCCATAGAAATGCGATCCCATTTTTTGGTTCAAAAACCGACCAGGACAACTGATAAAGGCTGGAGAGTAAATCAACCGAAACCTTGGTAGTAACAGCAAACAAGATGATGGTACATGTCCGTCAAATGTAAATAATGTAAATAATATACGCTTTACTCTCTACATATTCAGTGAACTAATCATATCACCCGTCAATATCACTAGCAATCGGTATGTAAATTTACCATACCCACAAAAAAAAAAAAAACGAACTGCAATTTTCTACAATTACATTCCTTCTATCAATGATACAAAAAAAAAAAACACCTGCTACAATCTTAACTGAGTTCAACTGAATCAAGGAACAACAATGTTTAATCATAATGTTTATCATATTTGGGTTGTAATGCAATTAGAAAAAAATTAACATTAACATGGATTATATCTCCTGACTTAGATACAGCACATCTAAAAACAAACTCTTCAGTGTTAGAGTGTTAGTTATCATTAGATACAGGTATCACTTATATAATTTTCTTATAGGTTAATTATTATAAATGTATTCATTGTCTTCGCCCATTGTGACTTTGTTTCGACAGATATTTATTATATTATTAACACAGAAAATGCTAGATTTTTTTGTCATAATAATCTCTCTCTCACTCTCTCTGTCATTCACATACGCTCTATCTTAATATATACATAGAGAGAAAGAGGGAGAGAGATATATAGATAGATAGAGTGTGTGTGAAATATCCTGGAAACAGCTGTAAGACATTCTATTTATAAATGTTCTATATTATACACAGCCTTCGTTTTTATCTAATTACGAAAAGTAAATCCTCATATTCACACGCTGATATATGACCTACGTTGGACTCCTTATTCGCATAACCACCGAACCTGGAGCTTAAGTATGGTCTATCCATAGCACTTACTCAGCATTACCTGAAACCTCTGGGTCTAATTGACACCACTATCGCTCATAACCTATATATATATATATATATACATATGTGTGTGTGTGTGTCCATCCTGCCCTCATTCTATTTGAGATTTCAGCATCCATATCTCGGCGTAATTCATTGTGTGCCTTCGCCAGAAGTATTTCTTTCCCCCTTCAGGCACATTGTAATCAGTGGTATGTATCAGCAGCTAATGGACTGCTCGATACTGTGGTACTCTCTGACAAACCTTTAAAGAACATCAAACTGAAATATTTTACCTGATAATCAGGTTACATTGTTTAACATAGTGATTACTGTAAAGGATAGGTTCTCAAAGTGGGCGTGCTTAGGTTCTCTAAGGGGATGGTAGAGAAAGAGTAGGCATTAGGAAAAAAGCAGTGGTTTGGGGGACGCTTATGAATTTATATTATTATAGTATTGTATACAAATTGTATAATATTATATTAAATATCAAATGATTCATTATATATATAAATTACTAAAATATAAAATTTTTATTTATACATAAAAATAGGAGGCGCCCAGGTGCAGTGGCCCAAAAAGTTTGAGAATCTCTGCTTTTAAGTATAGAATTTATGAGAATGAATTTAGGCAATAAGCAAAGTAGCGAGTTAAAAAATTTCTGTAACACTATATTCAGAAATACTTTTAATCACCACTCCAATATGGATGTTCCGTAGGAACCAACGTCACTACTCTTTTTAAACCCAGCAGGAGCCTCCTCCAGCTGGTTATCTCGTCGGAGTCGCTAGAAGATAGGGGTTCCATCTCTTGCTTGCAATATACATCAGGTGCTGATAGCACCATTAACCATCTTGAGGAGGGTTCCAGCTGGGGTTAAAAACGGTAGTAACAACGGTTCCTATCGGACAGCCATAGTGATGTGGCGATAAACAGTTTAGGCAATAATATTTCTTTCTCCATTCTATAATTTCCTTATTAATATCAACAATGTTATAAGTTGATATAAAGTCTTAAATGGGACGAGAAAAAATGCAATTTTAATCATTTATAAATCTACAGATATACAGATTGTTATGATTAGACTTAAGATTAAACTGTAGGGAAGCAACGACTTTCCATGAAAAACAGCTTGGCAATATGGTAGGGATATTTCCTTCATTAATTAGAAAAACAAAAACAAACTATAGATAGATAGCTCCATATGGAAATTTAGTTATTCCCTATTTTTCTAATATCATATTTGTTGTCTTTGGAGAAGACTATAGAAATTCTTTGTAATTTACTTCTTCCTCAATATTATTCTTCCTCACACAACTATGAAAGAAGTTATTATCTTGCACTCAAGCTGTTAACTTAGATGAAATTAGTTGTTAGCGTATACTTTCATTAACTTATTCAATTGGATTAACACAATGGATCTCAACAGATGCTTGTCTCTTCCTCATGTTTTCAGAAATATCTCATTAAATAGGCTGAAAGTGACTGAAAAAATATATATCTTTCACTGAATTATCTATTATACCTCATCTCGAATGCAATTTGCATTCTTTTGCCACATAATTCAATACTGTTTTATTGTGTGATATATATATATATATATATATATAATAGTTATCGCCAAGCCATCATGGCAGTCCCAAAATTAGGACGAAAGCTGCCGTGAATTAGCTCCAAGAAGCCATCGCCTCTAGCTAGCTACATGACACACGAAACCTGTGTCCTTTATAACCTTCGAACAGGGGAGGTCAGCAGTCTAGTCTGCAGATGCCAAACCAGCAAGGGGAAGCTGC
>NC_068992.1:22571129-22571932 GCF_001194135.2 Octopus bimaculoides
ACACACACACACACACACACACATATATATATAAATATATATACATTTATACGAAGGGCTTCTTTCAGTTTCCGTCCACCAAATCCACTCACAAGGCTTTGGTCGGCTCAAGGCTATAGTAGAAGACACTTGACCAAGATGCCACGCAGTGGGACTGAACTCGGATCCATGTGGTTGGTAAGCAAGCTATTTACCACACAGCCACTGCTGTATACATACACAAACATATAGTTAGATACACACACACACATACACACAGACACAAATATACGTCTGTGTATAACCTTGAACAAAGATGCAGTTTCAATAAATTTGATATAGATGTATGTTTAATAAACACTTAATCCCAGGTTAAATCTTCAGACACTAAATAAATGTTTACTAAATATATCGTATATTAAGCCCATTTATTCACACTCACATTTAAGCATGTACGTCCACCTCTTATACATACATACATACATACATACATACATACATACATACATACATATAAATAGAGATATATGTATACCCACAAGGGTTGTATTATATTATATTATATATATATATATTTATATAAATAAATACATATATATATACATATATGCATATGTATATATATATATCAGTGTGCGTGCATGTGTGTGTATGTGTATATGACATATTTTTGTGTGTGTGTGTTTGTATATGGCACGTGTGTGCGTTTGTGTATTTATCTATGTAAACAAAGAGAGACAGATATTGATAGATATATATGCATAGATAAATATATATGAGTATATATACTTGCATACGCACACACACACACAGATGTATATATA
>NC_068992.1:22572842-22575388 GCF_001194135.2 Octopus bimaculoides
GTGTGTATGTATATACACACATATATATGTATACACACACACACACACACACACACACACACACACACACACACATATATATATATATATATATATATATTTATATACATATTTATATACATATATATGCATATATATACATATATATATGTTGATATATATAATCATCTATATGTCAATGCTTATGAACTTCATGGTGCAGATGTACTTTTCTATATATGTAATAGGTGTGGCATGTGTCTATGAGCATATGTGCATGTATGCATGATTATGTGCACAAGAAGGCTCACACATGCAACACAAACTTTGATAGTTTGCAGAAAAAGAAACACTATCATCCACCCCAAAATAAAAGTATTTGAAATTAAAAAAAAAAAATCATCGTGATTATGAATGGGAGAAGTTGACCTCAGCTTCAACCACACCGTCAAAACAGCTTGGGATCCTGGCACATGCTTTCCCTATTGTGTTCCAGGTAAGATCTTCAAACAATTCTTTGAACTTGGTCACAATCTAGTCTTTCGCGTTGCAGACATAGTGGCTGATGTCTTCCTGTACTGAGCCCTACACGTAGTAATCTAAGGAGTCGTGATCGGAGTAAACAGCAGACCCTAAATTTGGCTGGGGTAGTCATGGAAATTTTTTTGAAAACCGTCTTTGTCTCATTCCGGAAATATGACAAGGAACGGAATCCAGCTTCTACATATATGGCCCTCCAGCAGCAACCCTCCCTATCCATCATTTCGGTGATGTCTCCAATAGCTTCATATAGCCGTCTGAATTGAACGTAAAACTTGGATGAACGTAAAACTTAGAAGGATGAATTCGAAAATCAGCTCTAAACTAATGAAGTCAGGAACTGATTCTATCTCTGCGAACCGCTAAGTTAAGGGGATGTAAACAAACCAACAACGCTTGTCAAGTGGTAGAGGATGACAAATCCACACACCCTACACGCAGAGGTACATATATATGACTTCCTTCTTTCAGTTTCCGTCAACCAAATCTCCTTACGAGGCCTTCATCGGTCAGGAGCTATAATATATTGCAGTTGTACGAGTTTGGCTTCTCGTGAGACTGAACTGAAAACCATACCGTTGAGAAGCAAACTTCTTACCACACAGCCATGCCTGCAGCTATATAAGCAGTACTAAGAGTATATCATATGATTGAGTAGATAGAGTACATGGCAGTCAACGTCAGGGGTGGCGGTCTACATGTTTTAACTACTCTTCTATTCTGTCTATCGTCGGGGCATTTGATTCTAATAATTTAAGTGTAGTTAGCATTGTTGCATGCTCAATTAATGAGCTGTTTCTCAGCTTCTACCGTTCATCACAATTCCATCCGTTTGCTGTGGGGAAACCGGTACGCCTCGTCCCTTCAAACGAGAATTCATTTGCATCGTTTATTAGGTAAAACTTAGGAGCCATTGACATGCAACTAAAATTTAGAAAAGGCAAAACTGAATCCAGTAAAATGGAGGACGTAAAGGTTATGATTATAATGCAAGGATAATAATTAGACAAATGTTGGTGAACAATATGATAAAGATAATAAAAACGTTGATAGCATCAATGTAAATTATAATGGACAAACTTAAGTAGCAACTCTGGTTTTATTTCCACTTCATCCTCGACTGGATGCCAAAACAATTCTCGAAGATTATAGAAATATTGATATTGTGAATGTAGATGTTATTTAGCCATAAGTTACTTAAAAGAACTGTTCTGTAATCAGGTGTTCCAAGTATGACTGATACATATTCTATTTAAATATTCAAATAAAATATCTATGGTAACTGTTCTTTAAGAAAGTAATAGGCATTTTGGGAGAATTTTGGCTTCTGTTTCTTGCTTGTTGACATGGGGGTAGCTAATGTGGAGAGATGAAGATTGAGACTAAAGCATCAATTGGTTGAACCAGATCATTCACTGTATACGTTACTGCGTAATGGACTGCCTTGTGCTAATATTGCTTAAAGCGTTGCAGGCAATCAAATCTCAGGCAGTGAAGTAAACATAACTATTACACAGTATATTTCACGAGGAAGTAGACATAAGGAAGTTTATTCTGTTTCATTTGACCATTCTAAAGGTGATCTTATCGCTCAATGGAGTATAATATGCTTTATCTAATATTACGGACCGCTGTCTGCTGTTAAACTACAACAACCACACAACTATACAAACATGATGATAACAATAGCAAAAGAAGTGCCAAGTATGACAAAACCGAAATTAATAACAATGGAGAACATAAAATGTTTAAATAACAAGAAGTACTTCAACAGCATCACCATGCATCGTCATCAACAACAACAACAACTTTTACTACTACTACTACTACTGCTACTACTACTACTACTACTACTACTACTACTACTACTACTACTAATAATAATAATAATAATAATAATAATAATAATAATAATAAGAAGAAGAAGAAGAATGGTTTCAATTTTTGACACAAGGCCAACAAGTTTGGTGGAAGGGGTAAATCGATTACACCGATACCAGTCCTGAACAGATATTTATTTTATCGAC
>NC_068992.1:22575813-22577069 GCF_001194135.2 Octopus bimaculoides
AATAATAATAATAATAATAATAATAATAATAATAATAATAATAATAATAATAATAATAAATCATATCATCAACAATAAATCATATTATCTCTGGCTGCCCAGTCCGGGCTAAGAAGGAATATATTCACAGACAAGACACAGTTGGGACCTACATACACTGGAAGCTATGCCAGCACTATAGAATAACAACAGAACAAATATGGTATAGGCACACGCCAGAAAAGGTCACAGAAAACGAGAAAGCAACCATATTCTGGGATATGCCAATACGCACAGATAGAGAAATTAAGGACAAAAGACCAGATATAGTTGTCTGAGATCATAAAGAGAAAAATGCTTTCTAATTGATGTATCAATACCAGCACATGACAACGTTTCTCTAAAAGAAATGGAGAAACTTTCAAAATGCAGAAACCTGGAAATAGAGGTAAATCAAATGTGGAATCTAAAAACAAACAATTCTTATCATAGTAGGTGCATTAGGTATGATAACAACATATTCAGACAAGTACATAACAAAAATACCAGTACCTTCAAATATATATAACATGCAGAAAATTGCACTACTGGGCACTGCACACATCCTACGCAAAACACTTTCAATACAGTAACCATAAGAGCATGACAGCAAACCACAGTACATACCCAAGGCACGCAGAGCTGCGCTCGGTAGTGGAGTGAAAGCTCGCTATAAAAATAAAACTACTGAACAATAATAATAATAATTATAATAATAAAAACAATCCCTTCTGAATTCGATTCGAGACCCACGATTTCAAGGAAGGGGACAGGACAATTTCATAGATTCTATTAGTAGACCGCTATTTATTTCATTGATCCCAAAAGCCTGAAATGCAATGGCGACACCGGCGGAATTTGAAATTAGGTTGAGCTGGAAAACAATCATAAAATATAAAAAAAAATATTCTAAGATTCTACTACCTCGCTGCATTAATAATTTTTACTATTATAGGCAGGAAACCTGAAATTTAGGGAAAGGGATAGTTAATTACTTCGACCCTAGTGTTCAATTGGTACGTCTTTCATCAACCTCGAAAGAATGAACGGTAAAATCGACTTCGGCAGAATTTGAAACCAGACTGTAACGACGGACGATATGTCGCTAATGATTTTATCCTGTACGCTTACGTTTCCACCAGGACACCGCTTTAATAATAATAATAATAATAATAATAATAATAATAATAATAATAATAATAATAATAATAATAATAATAATAAATAATAATAAGATC
>NC_068992.1:22577695-22582804 GCF_001194135.2 Octopus bimaculoides
ATTTTAAAGCAAACACATAATTTTCTTATTGTTTCTTAAACATTCACTTGAACATAACTGTACAAATCCAAATATATGGTACCCTAGGCATAACACCTACATGAACTTCTAACTTGTCTCTTGAGGTCTCTGGGTGAGACTTGGATCCAACTTGTACAAATGCAAAACAAAAGTCAAACATAAAATAATAATAATAATAATGATAATAATAATAATAATAATAATAATAACAACAATAATAATAATAATATTTTTAATGGATTGACGTCACTCTTCACAAATGTAAACAGAGATGACGTAGAGAACGATGCGATTGCAATGGATATTTTATTGGTTGAACGATGCTTCGACAGCAAGCCTGTCTTTGTCGAGTCCAAAATAAAAAGTGATAAAAATTCAAAATTATAGAAATTCAAATCTAAAATATGAACGAGAACAACCAGCGTCCTCACGTTGATAGAATGAGTTTTTAAGTTTCAACTTTATAACTGTTGAAAAGAAAAAGACAGAAAAAAGATCGAAAAAATAAAGAAAATATGAATGAAAATAATAAGATTAAGAATAAGTTGAACAAGAACAACAATTAGTAAAGTAATCTGTCTTCAAAACCAACAAATTTTACATATTGATACTTGTTTCATTCGCTGATCAATAATTCTGAGTGTTAACACTATGTGCCAATGTATTGCATAATATTTAGTAAGATGAATATTCTGATAAAGATGAAGGTTTTCTATTGCTAGCAGTCTTCAACCAGAAAGAATTGATTCATAAATGATTCTATTTAAAATAATCTGCTCAGTTCGGTGCATGAACAAAAAAGTGACAATAGGTTAACTGTTTAGCTTTAATATCGAATCCCCTGATATATCAGGTGGAAAATTAAATTTTGTTTATTAATAATATTTATTTTTGTTCACAAACATTTTCATCTGGTTAGTACAATGCATTTATAGACAAATATTTATTTCCAAATACACTTATAGAAAATGATAAGGAAAATAATACTTAATGAAATAGATTGAAATGGTCTGAGATATATATGTTGGGTCATTTCATGTGTAATGGATGATACGAAATGCACCACACTTGTGATAATGAGTTGTTGGATTACAGAGAGATGGTCATGTCCTCAAACCTTACTATAACCAATGCGTTGCTGTTTCTGGATTGTATAATTGAATAATAAGTCATACATGCATCGGACACGACAAAGTCAGATGTATGGCCGAGGCTTAGGATTGTCTGGTAAGATACTTGCTTCTCGATTACGTGGTTCCGAGTTCAGCCCCACTGCGTGACATCTTGGTCGGGTGTCTATTACTATGGCCTCAGGCCGATCAGAATCTTCTGAACGGACTTCGTAGAATTGAGTGGAAAATGAAAGAAGCTCGTCGTGTATATATATATATATATATATATATACGTATACCCAAGAAATGTAAATGTTATTAAAAATAATATTATTATCCAACAAGATTAAAGAACTATATCTATCTATCTATCTATCTATCTATCTATCTATCTATCTATCTATCTATCTATCTATCTATCTATATATATATTTGCACACACAGTATATATGCGAGTGTCTTTGGGTTCCCTGTTTGTCCCGCACTAGCCCTGAACAACAGGTGTTGGTGTGTTTATGTCCCTGTAACTTAGTGGTTCTGCGAAACTATGTGTCAGGCTTTACAAAAAGAAAGGAAAAGCAAATATACGGGGGTGATTTATTTGATTAAAAATTCTTGAAGTGGGGGTGCGATAGCATGTTCGCAGTTTAATGTATTTCGGGGGCCAAAAACCCTGGGGGGGGGTCTCTAATGTCACAGGTCCGACCACAAACTGTTTCAGTGAGCTCCTGATATTTTGATAGGAGCTGGATTTCAATATACCCCCTATCCTCAGATATTGCCAAACTAGTTATTGCTCTTTCCCATACTCTTATCACTGAAATTACATTACTGTACCTGCCTCACGCTAACCATTGTGTCCAGTTATTCCGCAGAATGTCGAGTTTCTATTCTGCATATGCGTTACATTATACTGTTGACCTCATTGGTTATTGACAGCATGTACATCCAATTGCAGAACTACTGATAGACCTAACCAAATAAACAAATCCTCTGAGAGAATAAAATATAAACTTAAGATAATATAAATTTAAATAAGCATGGTTACGAATCAATCAATATTTTTAATATACGAATATGAAGAAATAATCTATTAATAATTAAAATACAAATTATTTAAAATATCCTTTAGCATATCTGTTCTTGCATGTTTTGTTATATATGTGATGCTGCATCCAAATCACATCACCTGACTTATCTATGTAAACACCTCGCTGAACACTTACATGATAACAATAAAGCTAATTAGCTTTAGTTAATGCTAATTACAGTATAGTGAAATTTTAAAGCATTCTAGAATAGTAAAAAGTATCAGGATATTAAATACCAATTAATATAATTTCCTCTGTTACCTTCTGGAGAATTTTATTTGGATATTTAGTTAACTTTTTAATGAATCAGTCAATAATTAAAAGTCATTAAATTTATTTCAGATAAGGTAGAGTAGATAAAGTAAGATAAAGACAGTAACAGGACAGGGAAAGTAGAAATAAGTAAATTGCGTAATTATTATTGTTACTTGTAAGAATGATCTTGCTTTATATTCTGTTAGAATATATCTAATCTTCATTTTCAATTTGCAGTATAAATTGTATCAATTACTTCGATGTCTGTATGTCTGAAAATTTGCCTTAGATAATACCAAGTATTTAATTAAGAAATGAAATTGTGTGACTTTACAATGCAGCACGTTCAGAACATGCAACATGAAAGGCAAGATACCAACATATTAACTTTTGGAAATGTTCCTTCTTCAATAATGAATATCACTATAAATTTGTTCAACGAACATGTACTTAGTCACGACATGTTCTTAAACCTATTACGAGTAGCTGAATATACGATGAATATGAAAAGGAAAATGTTGTACATTCGGAGTAGGAGTCTAATCCCAATGAAATAACCCAATTCTGATTCTTAGATTATTTCCTTTTATATATTTAAAGCTAGGTTTGTTTATTATCTGAAAGAAACTTTATCAGTAATTCATAACAATGGCACACTGAATATTGTCATTAGTAGCTTTCAGTGTAACTAGGGCAGCACCTGAGAAATATAATCTTAGAAATTATTGAATGAAAGTAATGTAGTGTTGATATGAATGGATTACATTGTTTCAGTGATGAACTATTATTAAATTTCATTTCATCTATCAAAGAGAGGAGGGATGAGAAAGAGAGAGAGAAAAAAGAGCGAGAGGACGTGAGAGAAAGAGAGAGAGAATGAAGAAGAAGACGAGAGAGAGAGAGAGAGAGAGAGAGAGATTTATCAAACGAACAGAGCTTAAAACTAAACATGACGTAAATATATTCAAATAGATAATATTCATGAGGCATTCAGTGGCATAATGTTTAATATAAGTTAAAAGTATAATGTTCCCAACAAAGATTTCCTCTAAATAATGAAGTTATCGAAGATTATGTGGACATCAAATACCATTTTGCTATCCGTTAAATTTATTTCATTATCATGAGCAGATTTATGAAAATCAAACTTTAAAAGGACACATGAAACTAAAGTATAGCGTACGAGAGGTGTTTGTAGACTTATTTGGTAATTCAATAAAGCAAATTTAATCTAGCAAAACAAAATATATTTCAATAGAAATATGGGGACATGTTTTCCATAACATTTATTGTAAGATTAATCCACGAATCTGGCTTCGGCGTCGGTGATTTCTTTAATGCGGGGTCGAAATCGTTATGCCTGCACTACATGATCATTATACTTTTTGGGAAACACCTTGGACATAACGGTCGTCACTGAAGCTATAATATTCTGAGTATGTGGATTATTCTCACGTTCAACAACACCCCAAATTGTGTTACAAGATCATAAAGATTGATTATCCTTGAGTTAGGTGGTTTTTGTGAAAAGGAGCTAAATTTTGTTGAAACACATATGTCCTTCAACCCTATACTTCATCCATCCAGGTTTTAACAACAATCGCTAGCCCCTCAATGTATCCAGTATCACTAATTCTAAGACCTTGTGGAAGGATGTGTAGTGGAATGACATAAACTTCGTTGCTCGCCACCCCTAAAACTGTTGCCGTTGCTAGAAACGCAGCGTGTATTTCTGTGGGAATATCAGAAGAGTCTGCACATAACCAGCTGTCACTTCTGTTAGGCTATTGGTCATCCTCACAAGTTTTCTTGTAAGAGAAGGACCAAAGTGTTCCATGTTCAGGAGGAGGATTTAAGTTTATTAAGTAACGGCAAGGCACGAGTGAAACGGTTTTCGTTTGTGTTTCCAATTGCTTTGTCAGTACATAAGATTTTATCGAATGCCTTCATTCATCACAGGTCTGACACCAGAGATCTTTTGGCGATGACCATCATTGGATTTTCGGTATCATTATCGATAATGTTTTGAATCCACCGGGTGTATCATGAATGCATTTAGTGTGCGACCGTTTAGAGTGTACTTTTGTCATCCTGAATTATTTGAAATATTCCACCTTACAGGCTTCCAATTTCCTTCGAACCGAACTGTGTGTAGAGAAGGTCTTTTAAGTTGACAATGTCTTAATTGCTGTTTCCCGCTATTGTATAACGAGAATAACCACATGTCTTTTCATTTCCTCTGTTAGCATTTTATCTGCAATTGGTCTGAAGAGAGTAATATGGTAATAACTAATTTCCCGAAATACTCTTTGCACTCTGTTCGTATTACGAGTCAGAAGTCTTACTTGTGTTTTTTGTTCTAAACACTAAATATAGAACAAGTAGAAAGATATATTTTCAATGCGTAAATACTGGACAGTATATATATATATATATATATATATATATATAAATTCAAAAACAGGATGGATTCTTTTACAAGAATTTATCAAGTGGCTAGCGTGAAAAATCCTCATAAGGGAAAAAAATCCATCATTTATTCCCGAAATATATATTTATATTTATATAAGGGCATTACTATACAATAACGCCTCACGCTATGAGGGACTCTAAGGTCAGACTACCATAAA
>NC_068992.1:22583265-22586590 GCF_001194135.2 Octopus bimaculoides
ATATGACGTACTAAATATCATGTCGAGTATTTTTTACAGGACTCGGAATCAGCCCTAAATCTTGTTATCGCCCAATTAGTGATGTTCCATCGTCTGGATTTTATTGTTAACTTAAGTTACCAGTGTTATTTAATTTTTTCCTCGACGTAAATTCCCATTATCATTATTTTATTGTCCTTAAAACTTTGGGCCTCAGTGGCCAAAACCCTACTTCTTCTTCTTCTTCTTCTTCTTCTTCTTCTTCTTCTTCTTCTTCTTCTTCTTCTTCTTCTTCTTCTTCTTCTTCTTCTTCTTCTTCTTCTTCCCTCCTCCTTTGGATGCCTGGATAAGATACTAAATAGGTTACAAGGATCATTTTTTCCTACAAATCTATTTGTTTTTATTGAGAAAGAGACAGCATATATAACAAGAGTTAGATTTAGATTTGATTAATTTCTTTTTGATTTATTTCAGTCATTAAACACTAAGTATGGCTGTTCTGATATAGAGATATACTGACAAGAATTGTTTCACTCGTTGGTGTAAATTCATGCCTTTACTTTACCAAATATATGTCATGTTATGTCAGGTATAAATGATTATGACACATCTTTCCATTTTTGTCTATTCTCAATTTTTATCGTTAGAACATTATCTTACGTGTCATCTCGATGTATTTCTGTAATGAGCAGCTGAAATATTGTCGGTCATTCTGGGCGACTGTAATTTCTAATTTAAGCCTCAGTTAAGATTAAGATGCACTGTTCGGCTTTAGTTCTACCACAACCTTAGACTTGTTAGATACGTGCCTGTGTTACTATTCTGGATAGTTTACCAAATAAGCATAAAGAAACTTAATTACTTTCACCTAACGTATCCGCAAAAATTTCCTGCATCACGTGATAAGCTCACATCTTTAACACTGTTTTGCTAAAAAAGAAAAGCTAGTATGTCAAGCCATTATGTCTCTCTAAGTAAATTCCAACTACGATGAATTGGGAATGTAGTGCGCGTGCTCAACTCCAGACCTACGCAGCAGATTTTATTTGATGAACGAGTATTCAACTATAAATTACGCGGAGGTGTCACTCCCAGAAAGGCGTTCAAAAGTGTGTCTTAGGACGATATAAATGGGCAAAACTTTGCTCAAGATCATTCACCGTGGCGTAGTATTCTGGAGTAGAGCATTCGGAAAAGGAAATGATCAGAAACAAAAGTGTGGATGGCTGCACAAAAAGCTATGTAGTAATTCTGCTATTGATCTACTATTAAGAGCCTCATTCTAATCGTGGATTTTATGTCAACATTGACCCAATAAAGCACTGCTGCTTATGTGGTCATGTTCAGAAAATCATACGACACTAATTAAATTCATTTATGCATAAGATAAAAAGCGATATCACAAACACATGCTAGCTTTGTTATGTTTTCTTAAACTAACTAATAAGATGGCATATTTCATAATGTGATACATTGCATTCTATATCTTGAAGTAAGAATTATCTCATAGACAAACCAACGCCTGCATGACCTTAACTATCCTATTAAAATTCAAGAACAAAAATAGGAAAGATGTCGCAAAAATATGACAGATAATAGTACAGAAAGACTAGTAGAGCTTCTCTGCAATACCGTGCTCTCATACCTTCTACAAGACCGTTACCAATCTCTCGGAGGAAGGATATTCTTAATGAGAATCGAACATTTACGGAACCTATTCAGTAAAATTCAACATTCGTGATAGTTCATTGGTCACTATAGAAATAGCTATATAAGAATATGAACATGAAAAAATATGAGCATGAAAAATATATGCCTACACTATTCCGACACATATTTATACCGACACATACACACACGTATATAAATATATATATATATATATATATATGTATACTCACACACACACATACGCACGCACGCACACACACACACACACACACACACACACACACATATATATACATATATGGCGCATGCATGCAAAATTTCATATTTGCAACAATAGATTTTACAAGGAATAAATAAAATATATCGTACCATTCAAACGCATACAAACATAGATACACACACACATACACACACACGCACACGCACACACGCACACACGCACACAAACCCACATATATGTACACACGTAGAGATTCATACCTAGAGATGCATAATCTATAGCGCATGACACTCAGATATATAGAATTGATGATTCGACGAAATAAGTACACATTGAAGATAGATAAAGAATAAAATAAAATAAATTGTTTGGCTATTTTTATGAGAGTAAAAAAAAATCATTTCAATTTTCATTCGCAGACAAAAGAGAGAAGGCTTAAGAAAAACAAGAAGAACAATAAACAAAAACAGAATGGCTAAAAATTATGAAAGTTATCTGATATCCGAAGGTTATAATTTTGTCGAAAATCAAAGAGCAAATTCTAGTAGATATTGAATGGTTTGAGAAGAACAATGTGGAAGGAAAATAGAATAACTTTAATGCTTAAACATAAAAGGGTTGTATAAAACATTACTGTATTCTGTTTCATCTTTTGTTTGGCTTTATGTTGGCGACTGGAAAATTGAGTTTTAATCTGGCCTCCTCTTCCCATATATCATAAGTGAACCCCCCCACCACCCTCCAACACCACTTCATTGGTCATAATTCTTTCACAAAAATTCTATTTTTGTTCTGTTTTTGTTAAGAATCTATGGTCAAGCAAAATTATTCCTAAACCATTATGTTTTATCATCACTGAGTTTTAACTTTCAGAAAGAAAGAAAGAAAGAAATATATCAATCAAACACATTGCAGGAAATGCTGTCCAGTCACCATTTCTATAATTGGTGACTTACATGATAACTTCAAATATAACTTTAATGAACTTCAATTTGCAACATTTGGCATTCTGATGCCAATTACCTTTACTTAAACTTCAGTGATACAGAAAATTCTTCTGTTGTACCAATTCAATCTTTGTTTTGATAATATCTTTTGATAACACCGGGCTGTAGATGTTTAGACTCGTAGAACAGTGTAAAAAAATGCCGTGCTATATATAGTTACGCCTGTTGACGTTTCATTTCGAATCTTGCTTTGTCTATGGTCAATAAATTCAGTCAGTGTGAAGGACTGAGTTTGGTATCATCAACTTTATGCCGTGTCCTCAAATATTAGTTCTCTGCGTATGTTGAGAATGAAGATTATATATCGAATACGGATTAATTATCAACGTTTTTTATCTGCAATATGGAAAAATTACATCAATATATTGATAGCTACAGCAGATTATTAACCTGTACGTATACATACATAGTATATATTCATGCATGGATACACACACACAGGCACACA
>NC_068992.1:22586600-22588583 GCF_001194135.2 Octopus bimaculoides
TGTGTGTGCGAGATTGTATGCATATATATATATATATATATATATATATAAAACTAGGGGTTTTAAAAATCGATTAGCATCCTCCCACGAAATTTCAGGCATTATGCCAATAATAGAACGGATTATTATAATTATTACTATTAATCAATTCATATTAGTTTTTTTAAAATTTCCCTTGGTTCCTACAAGGGACGTTGAGTCTCAACTAAGCTTTAATTTCCTAAAAACATTCTTTCCCTTATAATAAAGACTGCTCAATTGGTGTGTGATTAACATGGTCGATGTCTTTATACAATAAAAGAGGACACTTAAAATTAAGATTCTTATCAGTCTCATTCAGTAACTCATTCTAAGGCGGCGAGATGACAGAATCGTTATCACTCCGAGTGAAATCCGAACTGCAGTTTGATCCGTCGTCACGTTCTGAGTCCGAATTCCACAGAGGTTGACTTTGGCTTTCATCCTTTCGGGATAGATTAAATAAGTACCAGTTACTCACAGATGTCGATGTACTCGAGTTGATCCGCTTTCCCGAATTTAAAGCCTTATCCATTTAGTAGAAAGGAGTCAATATCTATTACTTTTCACACTGCTATTCTATTCCATAAAAATGTAGTCAATTCATTTTTTCCTCAGTTTATTGTATACAGTTCTCAAAGTTGGGAAAGTTTTAGCACTTATTTCTACATCATATACAGCGATGGCCCCCTGGTTAAGAGACACGTTGTATAATTACGTGGTTTCGGGTTCACTTCTATTGCCCGCCACGTTAGACAAGTAACTTCTACTGAGCTCCGGATCAACCAGTACATTGCGAGTGGTTTTGATAGTTGGAAACTGAGCGGAGGGCCGTCTTGTACATATATATATGTATATATACACATATATATATATATACACACACACATGCACACATATATATATATATATACACACACATATATACACAGAGAGAGAAAGGAAGGGAGAAAGAAAACGAGATAAAGAGGGGAGAGAGAGAGGGTGTTCATATCTAGAAATAAATGTACACTATGCTGAATGTCATGATTAGATTTAATTCACTAAGTTATTACAGAATTTTATCAGGTTTTCAAGATGCTACGCTACGTGAGTGTCGGTTTTTTTATTTTTACTTGTAACAGTTTGACAAAGCAACAAAAGCATTAATTTCCATCTAACAAAAATGTAGATACTGACGAACGCACACATGCGCATGAATGCTTGAGGATGGCGCAGTTTAAGAGTTAGAGAAGGAGAAAATGAGGGAGACACACAGAGACAGACAGGGTGAGAGAATGAAAAAGAGAGAGAGGGAAAAAAATAGACATAAAAATAGATATATGGGAAGAAAGACTGACGCATTAGTAGTGTTACATAGGTAGGTAGATAGAAATGAAGACAAATTGCTAGGCAGGTAGAGAGAATATATATATGCTTACATTAAACATATACATATGTTACATCTTGTGTGTAGTACAGGCATTAATAGTGATATGCAGACGCATAAATAGGTAAAGAGATTGAACGGGTAGATGGCTAGAAAGTAATAGATAATATAGACTTACAAGATGGGGAAGTATATGTGTAGGCAGAAATATTCTTTTCTACTCTAGGCACAAGGACCGAAATTTTGGAGGAGGTGAGAACAGTCGATTAGATCGACCCAAGTACTTAATTTATCGAACCCAAAAAGATGAAAGGCAGAGTCGATCACAGCGGAATTTTAACTCAGACGAAATACTGCTAAGCATTTCGCCCAGCGTGCTAACATTTTTTCATTTCTTTATTGCCCACAAAAGGGCTAAACATAGAGGGGACAAACAAAGACAGGCAAAGGGATTAAGTCGATTACATCGACTCCAGTGCGTAACTGGTACTTAATTTATCGACCTCGAAGTGAGGAAAGGCGAAGTCGACCTCACCGGAATGTATGTATATATATTCATATATATAAATATATATATATATATACAAATATATATA
>NC_068992.1:22588692-22608309 GCF_001194135.2 Octopus bimaculoides
ATATATATATATATATACTAGTATTTCAAAGGATCAGCCTCGTGACATTCTGTGTCACACTGAATCGCTCTCAGAACTATGTTAAAGGTTTCGCGTGTCTTTTAGAGTCTTCATTCACTTGCATGTTAATTACAAGGGATGACGTTTTCGTTGATCGGATCAACTACAATCCTCATCTCCTTAACCAACAGAGTGTCAGTTAAGTTAACATATAGATACTTATATTAATAAATTTCAGGGTAGTAAAAAACAATTAGTAATTCCTTTTGCTACCAGTGGTCTAGCGCGAAGAAAAACTAGTCAATAGACTATATATTATTCATATAAATACATACAATGTACATATTTAATACATAAGAGATGTCCATAATAGGACATCTAACCCGCTACAAGGAGCAGTCAAACTCCAATCCACAAATAGGGATAATTTCGGAAGGGAATGAAAAATAAAAACATTTACCATCTATTTGCTGTACCATGGATTCAAGCTATTTTCAGCAAAATAAAATATCATCAGCAGGAAAACCAAGATTAACATTTAAATATGAGGCAATGCATAGAACATGCCTCGTGCTTATATGTTATACATTTTGATATCTACCGCGTATATGCGGTTTTCTTATCGGCAGCAAGTACAAAAAATGCCGATGGAAAATGTTTTTATTTTTCATTCCCTTCCGAAATTATTCTTATTTGTGGTTTGAAGTTTGACTGCTCCTATTATGGACATCTCTAATGCGTTTAAATGTACACTGTATGTGTTTATAGACACTTATATATAGATTGGTAGAAAACACACCAAATTATATTACTGCATACATATATAAAGCACATCGTAGGTAAATCTATTGGTAAAGTTTAGTTTAATTTTAAACCAGTAAATTGAAAAAAAACGAATAGCTTGTAATTTAAACAACTGATAGTTTAGAATTTCGAAGTGAAGTAAAAGATTCTTCCCCATTCAGATTATGAGAACTTTACTTATAGATCAGCTATGTGTTTTGCCAATAATTCCTATACATTCCGTTTATTCTTCAGATAATAAACTCGGAATCATAGTGTAAAATGTTCTGCTTAAGAGCATAAACAATGCCCATGAGTAGATCTGATCCAATGAAATATTCTCGGAGGTTATTGAAATTTTAATGTATTTCTTATAATCAGACTAATGCAATATATTTCATGTTATTGTATACTTATTTTCACCCTGTATTTTATATTTGCATGTAGTTAGGTTATTTCTATGCATTATTCATATTCAATGCCACATTACACATTTTTCGTCTTTGAAATTGCCAAAAGTAATATATTTAGATGAATTTCCTACTGCCAATATGCATATCTATTCTGTGTATTTATTATCTGTTATTTGTTTCGTATGTTTTGCATCTCATATCTAATTTCAATGTAAACTATCTAAGTACATGTAATCAATTGCCTCTCATTTGAATTTTTCAACCTACTTAATACTTGCTGTTGTTTTCGTTGTTGTTGTTGTTGTTGTTACAATACTTATATCTTTGCTAATAAACTTCAAACTTAACAAAGGAAAATTTCTAAAAAATTTAAAATTACTGAGATATATCTAAAAAAAAAGCTCGCTCTTTAAAATTGTTCACTGAAAAAGAAAAGCAAACCAGTAAAAAAAAAAGGAAAGAAAAGACTGTAGCAAAAATATTAAATTGAAATTTTAGAATCAGATTTTATTAGATTTCAATTTTTTTTTTCAAAAAATATAATTTCTACGATGATAGAATTCCATAAATGATGTTGATGATGACGACGACGACGGCGACGACGACGATGTTGATAATGATGATGCTGATGCTGATGATGATGATGTCGGGAATGATGATGTTCGAGGTGATGATCATGGCGATGATGCCTGTTCTTGATGATGACGATACTTATATAGGAACAATGAAGGAAAAGTAAACCACTGTTTAACCCTAACCCTCACCCTTCTCAACATCAATAGCAACTCTCAATAATGAATCATTGTAAATTCTAATGCTGTGAGTTAAGCAATTTCTCTTTTATTTTTTCTCTGTTTTTTTTTAGCGAAACCTTTTGCACAGCTAATTTACAAACTAGTTATATCTTGTTTATTTTTTGTCTGTAGTATTGTATAAAATAATTCCAAAATAACACTAACATCTCTACCAACAATCGACAGAAACATCATCCATTGAAAATAAGAAATCTATAACGCTAGACAGCTTAAAAGAATTCGAAATTTAGCTCCAAACCTAATCTATATGTGTACACAAATTGCAATGTATTCATGATATTTTTTATTCTCTTTTGCTTAATTTCTATTTGAATTTATGAACGGCCAATATATTATAATAAAAAAGACCCCCAACTACATTTTACACATCATGAATGTAATAAATATCTGACAATAGAACCTAAAGCCACAACTAATTATGTAACTTTTGCATTGTTTCACATCCACACATTTTTTTATAAAATCATTCGTTAGGCGTTATATACAAATCTGAATAGCTTCTGTTGGAATGGTCGTTTTTTTTTCCAGTTGAGTGCTGTTTCTATTACTAACTAATTAACCGCAAATTAGGTCTGGTAAAGAGAATAAACTGACGGAGGTAGAGTGATGTATCTTTACCTAAGATAACAAGGTTAAACGGTATCAAATCTATTTAAATTGCCCCCAGCCAGTTTTCCAAGTTAATTTAACCAACAATGAGATCTTCTATACGTTATAGATCTAATACTATCTCTTTCAAATAAAAAAATAAAGAAAATAAAAATATTGATTACGATCCTACGTTGTTGTGGCAACGTATGTTGAGAGGAAATAGCATCGATTTTGATATTCATGCTATTGTTGGTTAGCCTCTTTCCATTACACGAAGGTTCATACAGTTAAATATATTCTACTTGTGACCATCACGACTTTTATTTGCAGAGAATCATTTTGCACTGTGTTATCAAATATTCTCAGTGACTTGCATTAGGGTCGATTCTAGGATTTCTAACATTTTCTATGAATTTAGTATATGAAGAATACCATAATAAAATGGGTAAAAGGAACACAATAGTCTACATTTTTATAATATAAAATCTATAAGTGAATTCTAAAACGATATAAAATTTTGATGGGGCTGTCCTTCTGGGTCACGACACTTAGGAAGGGTTGACACTAATTTCTTTAACATTACGTGTTTGAGAAGAAGAAAATTCTTTCCTGTACAGGTCTCTGGGTTATGGCCAGTAGCTTTTACTGCCAATGAAACTCGTCTTTGCATTGCAACACAATAAAATTCCATTGTATTGCCTCATCATTGAGCAATAAATTTAACTTCCTGGCAACTTCGGATTTGGTAGAGTTGAGCATGTGTAGGGCTAAATATTTAGGCAATAGGGAGAATGTAGTATTCATTAATAAAACCATCCCTACTATCGCCTAAGTTAGATCGGTTGATTTTCATTATCCCTAGCTCAGTCCAGGCGAAAAAGACATATGATCAATGAATTTGCGGTCATGAAAACCTCCCTTTTTCTCTTAAAAACCTGGTGTGATATAGGGAATATTTGGTAGCATTAGTGGTAAGTAAAGGGAATTTAGAAGTTACATAATCATAAGATACTTCATTCCTGATGTCAATCGTTAGCAGGTCGGATAAATAAGGTCTATCATCATTTTCTTTTTTTTTCTTTGGGCTTTGAGTTGTGTGCTGATGTTCTCCGAAAGAGTGATACATTTATTTATTGCAGGTTCCTTTCATTGCATTAGGAAATGAGCTTCAACTAACATGAAGGACCAATCAACAAAATTGTACAACCTATCGCATCTTCTACCAGTTTTATATCTGAATCCACACACATGCAGAGATCAAATGCAATTACAAATCGTATCAACTGGAACCCGCGTTGTCGTAAGCGACGGACTACAAGCTAGCTAACTAGCCAGAGTAACTCCATCTTCCCCATTGTCATGTATACTCTCTTCTCGCACACTGATGTATTACAAAAACCGTACTCTTTGATAATCATTCAAATTGCATGGGTTCGCTCACACTATACCGTGTGGTAGACTCTCATAAGGAAGAAACACTCAAAATGTGACTGTTTAATCAACCAGGAAGTTTTGAAAATGAGTGACAGGGAGGAGGACAATACTTTGTAACTTTGTCTTTGCAGCAACTCCAGCACGAGTGGCAACGATAATGTAAATATTTCTATTGACCAGCTAAAATTCGATGACTGCAGACCTGGTTCTGGTAAAAGATATTGAGAGATGTACCTTTTGAAAATTCTACAGGTAACATATTTCGATGTCTCACATATAACAAATGTGAACGTGGCTTTGTTATCTATCAAGGGTATTCATCATAGAAGTGATCAGTTAAGGGATTCCAATACTAGCAGAATACAGAATGTAGTGCGGCTAGCAGCAGAAAATCAAATATAAAGGTAAGAAATCTATTTTGAATGAATAATATTTATGGGTAAAAGTTGTACTTGTTTAACTTTACTTCCCTTATGAAATAAACCTACTGTTAAGACATTTCCAACCAGGCCATTCGATCTAAATTTCAGACCTTGATATATAATTCATTATGCAGCATGGTCTTTCTTTTAAGGTAGCGGGGTGTAATTTCAAGTAGATTTCATTGATATTTGAAGTAGATCAAGCGTCCATGCAAAGGTCCTTGTTTCCTTATTGTATCCCCGCTAGGAGAACACGGCAAGCAACATCAATTCTGTTTGAAAATGTCTAATGTTTGTATAGAATTTCTTCGATAGTATACAAAAACGAATAAGAACACGAATGTTTGAGACTGAATGTGGAAAATTCATTGTAAGAGTAGCATGAAATATATTAACAAAGGTTCAACATAATAATATATATATGTTACTGTTTGAGGTTATCAAATTCATTGAGCCTGATAGAATAAATTCTAACATCACAGGAAGTACACTCAAAAATGTATGAGTTGAGTTCCTTTGGTAAACGTAAGATGGTAAGAAGATAAAAATTCGATTGTTTGGCATGCTAGTGATGGCATGGATAAAGCAAAAAAGTGTAACTAATGCAATTTGACAGTGAAAAATAATAAAAAAGATATTGCAATCTTGATAAAGCCAACAGAAAAGTGGCTTAATAAGCAACTATTCTAATTTTTTCTTAAACTGAAAATTGCATAATCACAAATTTACACACACACCCGCACACACGCACATTCAAGAAGAGTAGATAAAATGAACATAGAAAAATAATTGAGAACCGAATTTGCTTGGAAAATAGAAAGCGGATTAAGGATAGATATTTACTTGATCTGAAATGGCTCTCAAAAGTAGTGCGCGACAAAATACAAATAAATTGCCACTCTAGCATTTGTCTACATAAACGTGTTTCTTTTTACACAAACATATTACGCATTTCTGATGTGCAGGTATTATTTAATTCTACTTTTAGAGACTCTTCCGTATCCATGGATAACAGTTTCCAGCATAAAATATAATTCACATTCACTGCTGATGGAACTGTCTTTGTTTCTTTTTATTTATACCGAGGTTACCAGGTTCACTAAATCTACTGATGCATTTGGCTAGAATCTCATTGGCATGTGAATTGCAAGTCTTTCTTAAAGCTCCCAGTAAAGGATAAAAATCTATAGCTTTATGTTTGGACTCAAAAGTTTAACCGTAATATAACTGCTTTTCTAAAAGCATATCCAGTCAAAATTAAGATTTTTAAACATAGAATCCTCTCAGCAAAAATTTTCGCTTTTTGTCAATTTGCTGCTAGTTATTTTCTCTGATTTAAAAATGTAATCTGCGTGTATAGTGTAGTGTCCTTTACTGTTAGTAATTCACATAGTTATCAAGTGACCATTGTTCAATCAAGCCTTTCCACGTTTATTACCAAAACTAAAATCTTTGCATTCTGCTGCACACTTCTTACAGATTTTCTAAGACAACATAGCTAAGCATATATTTAACATTGAGCCGTTTGCTGATAAATTATGGGTTTATATATTTGTTGCAGGTGTGATGTCGTATCGTCCAGTATTTATACTTGCAACACTTTGAGATAAATCGTGAGATAATTCATTCGCCTTGCATTTATGGGTATTACGTGTAGAGCAAGTACAGAAATTATGAACTCGAGGCTACTGTATAATTGCAAAGAGTGTTTTAATTTTGTCAGCAGTACGTAATAACAAGTAGATTTTGGCATTCAGTTAATCAATCTTTCTAATTAGATATACAATATTATAATGATATTTGCATGTTGTGTAAAACGGAGAGTTGGCGGAGAGCATCGAGGCTAGAAATAAATCGTGGGTGGTTGATTGATGGATTTTTTAGTAAGTCAAACAAGGAGACGAGAGGCATCTGATCATTCAAGGTCTTGCTAATGGTGATACGGAGTGATACTTCGACTGAAACGGTATCTCGGTCCCATCAACGCCAAAAAATAGCAGATTGAGTGGAGCATGTACTAAAGTCAACTAACCCCAGGAAGGACAGAAAACGTCCATCAGAAAGGCGGTAAGCTGGCAGAATCGTTAGAATGTCAGACACGATGCTTAGCGGCATATCGTCCGTATTTACGTTCTGAGGGAGTTCAAATTACACCGATATTCACTTTGCTTTTAACCCTTCGGGATCGATAAAATAAGTACCAGTTGAGCAGTGGGACAAATTTAATCGACTTGTGCCAAAATTTCAAACAAAAATGTTGTTTTTTTCCATGTCATATATAATAAACATTCTTATATATTACATCAAGCATTATATAATTACATCGAGCATTTTATTTTTTTTACCGAGTGTGAATGCACTATAAAGGCAAAGTCGACCTCTGCGTTTAAAGACCCATAACGTAAGGGCAGACGAAATGCTGCTCAAAATTTCGTGCTAACGATTCTTCTTACCTTCCACTCTAACTACTTATCATAATATTAATATTAAATATATGGTATAAATAATTCTCTTTGAACACACCTTTGTTCACACATGTTCCATTCAAGGCTATCCCATAATCTTCAGGCGTAGCGGTATCTACGCCAACACTGTAGAACGTGTATTTTCTTTTAAATTAGCAGATAGGCTCGAGTGACGTAGCCGAGTGACGTAGCCGAGTGACGTTGCTTTCTTGTGGCTGCTTTATCAAAAAGATGTTGAAGAAATTATTGTTTGTTGTTTATTTATCGAAGCCGTCAAATAGTGTGATGAGGATGCATACATAAATGCATACACACCTACACACAAAGGACGGACGCTTGCACGCACACACACACATACACACACAAACCCTCAGATGTGCATACCCATTGGTACACTGAGATCATCTGTTTGTCTGGAACCGAATACGTAAAAATATTTCTGTTAAAATTAGGTGATTTTCGTTAAAGGACATTTTTGATATAATACATTTTCATAAGCAATTATATTTTAAATTAAAACATTGTATGTGCTTTCCATCAGAAAATTCAAGCAAAGTCTATTCATTCAAATGTCACTAATGTCACGATGTCACGATGTCACTAATTATTTTATCCTTGTGTATAATTACCTTTCTTAAAATCCGGATAAATATTACATGTAGGTAAACATACTTTCAGATTTATAAATGCCACAGCAAGTTGTGTTATTTGACTGAGATATACAGACGTCGTTGCTTTATAACTTACGGAAGCCAACCCTCCACAACGTTCAGGGCTTCGTTTTACTTCTCACTCTAGGGAAACTCGGGTGTGTGGATGTTTCGACTCTTCTGTGTCTTTAATGCTGTCCCAGTGGTGATGTCAGTGTTGATGAGGATTGACTAGCAAATGATTTGAGGTTGCACTATGAATGTTGTGCAATTATTGTCTAAATTTTACTTAGCATTTGAAAATTCTTCATAAAATGTCATACGTTCCAAAAGATGTCAATCGTTTTAAATGCCATGCGATTGTTTCACATTTATATTTCTATATCCTAAAATGAAATCCCATTCACTTAAAGTTATCTAGCAACTGTCACAATATTGAGAAAGAATTATTTTCAACAGAAATTACATAGAAAACATATCATGTCTATATATTTGTTGTTATTAGAGGTCTTGCTTTTAAAGAAGTCGTATCTTCAAATATTTAGTAATCCTTAGTATAACAGAAATAGAAAATTATTTGAAGATTTTCTTGTTTAAAACTTTAAATTGTATGTTTCCTAAAATTTCAGGTATTTTGCCTTATGAATCGAAGTGTTAATTTTTATAAAATTATAAAATGCAAAATCACAGTCCAATCCCGAGAGCATAAAACATGAATATTTTGTGATATGGACAATTTAAAGGTGAAACAATTTGAGAATAAATTATTTTCGATATTTCATTGAATTTGAAAAAAACATATCCTGACTTTTCAATAACAAGGCTTTATGATATAAAATTTGATATCGACAGTATTCCAAGTATATACTAGATCTATGTCCCTCCTTTTCTCTCTCTCTCTCTCACTCTCTCTCTCTCTCTCTCTCTGTCTTTCTCACACGCAAACTCACACTCATTCTCCTTTTGTGAGTGTATGTAAGTTTGAGACAGAGCGACACGAAGAGACAGGACTAAGAGAAAGAGGGATAAACAGAGAGAAGAGATAGTGACAAAGAGACAGAAAGTGTGACAAAGGCACAGAGATGAAAAATCGAGAGTTAAGAAAAAATGTAGGGAAAAGGGAGGCAAGGAAAGAGAGAGAAAGTTTAAAAGGTGAAAAGTAGTTTAACTTCAGAAACTGATAAGGTTTAAAATATAACACCAACATCGCTATCCCCACTCAGAAACGTCCTCATTAGAGGTTAATCTCTGTGTCTCTATCCTTCCCTCAAATCTGGCTTATCTCTGATTTTTCTTTGTTTAATTCATGAACGAATCAATAAATCTTCATGCGAAATTTGGAAATACTTACCTACCTACGTACGTACGTACATATGTATGTATGTATGTATCTATCTATCTATCTATCGATCGATCTGTCTCTCTGTCTGCTGCCTTTCTCCAGCTCTCTATTTATGTCTGTCTGTCTGTCTGTCTGTCTGTCTGTCTCTGTCTCTTTCTCTCTCTCTCTCTCTCTCTCTCCCTCTCTCTCTCTCTCTCTCTCTATATATATATATATATATATATATATATATATAAGCATATTGCCCGGCGTGCTAACGATTTTGCCAGCTCGTTGCTTCCTTTCCGCTGTATATATTCTTTTCTATTCTAGGCAGAAGGCCCGGGATTTTGGGGGAGGGGGATATGTTTCACTACTTTACCAAACCAATACATTCACTGCGTAAGGAATATTTTGCTATAAATTGTGTTTTACACACGAACATACAACAGTTATATATTTTTGTATGTATGTACCTACGAATCTCCTTGCGTATGTATGTATGTATGTATGTATGTATGCATGCATGCATGCATGCATGTATGTATGTATGTATGTATGTATGTATTTATGTATTTATGTGAGTGTGCATGGGAGCGTGTGCATACGTGCGTGTTTGTGTATGCATGGATGCATGTATGTAAAACTATAGGTATATATGGGTGTGTATTTGTGTGTGTATACCAACGTTTCGTTTAATCATTATTATATTTGCTCAGGAGCTTTACTTGTAACATGATTCATGAAGTATTTATTTCCTATTTTGCATCTGGAGACATGATTATACAAGTTTTCTGCTAACATAATCATGGATTACAGAACAGAGGCAATGAATTAATATTTTCTGTGTGTACATATATCTTTATGAATCATTTTAAATGTCACACAGTTTCAGCCTAAGTAAAATAAATGCGTTTACAAACATAAAATATTTAAATTTCATGTATATTTTCTTATATGAATATATAGATAGTTTTTTTTTTAGCTTTGTTTTATAACATTACGATTCATTTGCTTTCATTTTATACATGATTCAATGGTGGAATACATGAAATTAATTGCGTGAATTTACTCCTTTGCATATCATTAGGGAAATAAATCTATCTTTTATTTTTCTAAGTTTTATATTACGAGCGTTTCATGTAATTGCATCCTCTAACAGTCAAGCATTAAGCGATACTTATACTTCCATGTAGATATATAACGAGTGAATAGTATGCAGTTGTTAAGCCCATGTTACAACATTTGTTACACAGTTTGATACTGTATCGAGAAAGTCAGTATTCCTGGATAATAACCATCAGTTATAAGAATGTTTATTTTCCTTTATGCTTCTAAAACCCTCAGGCTTATGAAATCAAGAAATGATTATTATATAATCCTTCAGACTGGCAGCAATAACATTTAATGTATAAGATGGTATGAAGCCAAACTGAAATGTCAAGCAGCTTATAGTCGAACCTAAGCTCAAGGATATAGTTAAAGGCTTTTGATATCTATTCTGCAAATTACGCTCTGTGAATTGGAGCATTACCCGTGTTTTAACAACGTTGTGAAAAATCGAATACTAATTATTCACTGCTTTATTAGGTAACATTACGTAAATTCGTATGTTTATCCATCAGCCATTTCCTCTGGGAAAGTTCTACCAAGTAGACTAGTGTAGTGATATTTTAAACTATTCATTCCTTTTGGTTTACTAAATATTACACTGCGTAATATCTACCGCCTATACGTTTGGCACATAGACGAAACTTCAGGATACACGAGATGAGCGAATAACTGTTTCTTTTCGTAAGTGGGACCTAGTTAATTTTCTGTGATCGATATGATGGACTTACACACACACACACACACACACACACACACACACACACACACACACACACACACACACACACACACACACACACACACACACATACACACACACACACACATACACACACACAAACACGTACACGTACACACACATACACACACACCTAAATATACACACAAACGCACACATAAACACACATGCACACACACTCACCCAAACACACACAGACATACTCACACAAAAATAAACACACAAACACACTTACACACACAAACACACACAGAGTCACACACACAGAGTCACACACACATACATTCACACAGTCACACACACATGCACACAAATACAAACACATAAACACACACATACACTCACATATATAGTCAATAGATGAGATTCAGAGAAGTTCAATATGCAGGAGACATAGCAAAGTTTAAATAATTTAAACTTGCATTCCAGAGTCTTTACCAAGAAGCGAGTTCGTTGGGTAAAATGTGACTACAAGACGAATCCAAATGAGCGGATGTGGAGATAGAGCCACAGATGAACACGAACAAAATATACATACATACATACATGATATGATGGCCGTCCACTCGTGACCGAGGAGGACCATTGCCGACCTTCAGGAACATTGTGCGCTCTAGGACTAAATGATATTGTGCATTTGTGGCTCCGTTGGTGGCTAATGAGCCCTACTCTTGACAGGCATACACCGCAGCAAACGTTGCAGACCAAGCTTTCCCCATTCACTACACTACACCGTGCACTTTCGCGCAGATCGCTTAAGTTGTTCATGCTAGATACATGCATACATACATACATACATACATACATACATACATACATACATGATATATATAGGAATGTATATAGAGAGAAACAAAAATTTAAAATATTTAGGAAATGAACACAAATAATACAGTTCTGTATTGAAGAGATGAGGAATTATGTACATTATTTACATTATTTACCATTTGACGGATATTTGTCATCTTGTTTGTTGTTAACACAACGTTTCGGTTGATATACCCTCCAGCCTTCATCAGGTGTCTTGGGGAAATTTCGAACCTGCGTTCTCATTCCTAAGGTATTTTTCAATGTGATTATTATTATTATTATTATTATTATTATTATTATTATTATTATTATTATTATTATTATCATTATTATTATTATTATTCAGGCATATGGCGCAGTGGTTAAGAGCGCGGTTTACTAACCCCAACATTCCGAGTTCGATTCTAGGCAGTGGTCTGAATAATAATGATAATGATAATAATAATAATAATAATGATAATAATAATAATAATAATAATAAGTGCTTAATTAATGTACAGAGAGAATCAAGAGAGTGAAATATAGAAAGCAAAAGAGAAATGGAAAGGAAAAGTTGCTAGCAAAGCTAAGAGGTAAATTTAAGGTTGCATCGGAATTAGAGGAATTATAGAGACTTTACATAATGGGCAAATGAATAAAATTTGTGCGACATGAAAAATTTACATCAGAGAATCTATAGAGCAATGTGTACGCACTTATTCATTTCGGTTTCTCTTCTTTGTTCCTGTGTCTCAAACTATTGACGAGTATTCTTTGCTGTATGACATGGAGCGTTGTCCTGTTGAAAGATAACAATGTTTTCCGACACACTTGGTTGCAACTTGGCAAATTGATGGCTCTCAAACATCCGATAACATAAAAACATAGGTAGCTGAATTCATCCTTCCCTGATATAAAAAACATTTCTCTGAGTCCTGTGGCAAGCATGCAGGTCCACACCATGATAGAACCATCGGCATGCTTTAAGGTTGGTACCAGACATTCTGCCTTAAATGCTTCCCCAACTCTGCGACGCACGAAAGTTGCACCAGATGTACTGAAAACCTGAGTGAAAACATGAAAAATAACTTTAGCCTTATGTTGGATGCTTTTTAAATTAATTTTGGGCAACAAACCAGTTAATTAAGTTCATATGTTGATTGAATAGATGTACTATGTTACCTCATAGTTACCTTCATTAGACCATGTGACTTTCAACCATTGCTCACTGGTCCAATTTGAATGGTTTGGGGCCCTCTGAAGACGCTTTCCATATTCGCTTCTTCCTGGCGTTACAGCCTTTCAGACCGTACTCTACAAGCCTTCTTCTAACAGTTCTGGTTGATATTTGTGAAGTACTTGCCTCGTTGAAGTCCGCACAGAGCTCCGACGATGATTTTTCTCCTGTTTCTGATCGACTTATGACTGATGGATCTGTCATCACGAGGTGATGTAACCTTTTTCCCACCTGTTCTTTGTATTGTCATCCCATCTTTTGTCTCTCCGAAGCGCTTGAGAGTCGTTTGCACCACACATCGAGAACATTTCAACTCCTGAGCAATTTGCCTTAGAGACATCCCATCTTCATGATGAGCTACGATTTGACCTCACTCACACTCACTCAACACCCTCGTTTTAGGCCTTTTACTGTTTATTTACTGTATCCACAACGTGTTTTAGTATAGAATTCTGAAATACTCAAAGAAACATAAGTTAATTTTGGACGTTGATCTTATTCATAATTCGCTGCATATGAACAGTACAGCATAAAAGTGGTAATTGATGCCAAATAAGTGTCAATCAGATATTAAAACTAATGCATAGTGTGAAATATACCACAATCTACCATGTGCAGAAGTTTCATTAACATTGAAATAGCAGACCTCTCTACTCTATACTATTTTCAACCTCCATCCTTCTATAATTCCCTTTTCTCCCGTCCCTCTTTCATCGTTTTCTATTTGTCTCTCTCTCTTGCTCCCCTATTTCTCTTTTTTCTCTCTCGTGCACACCTGACCATCGTCCATCTTTCTTTTCCTCGTGTGACCATCTTTTCCTCGTGTGACCATCTTTTCCTCGTGTGACCATCTTTTCCTCGTGTGACCATCTTTTCCTCGTGTGACCATCTTTTCCTCGTGTGACCATATTTTCCTTCACGGACATTCAAAAGAGCGGATGCATTTTTTCTCTCTCTTTTCTATCTTTTCTCTTTTCAAAAAATGTTTCTCACAGCGTTCACTATTTTGCTCTCGTTCTGGACGAACGATCCACCGTGTTTGTTTTCGTTTGGTTTTTCTTTGTATGTCTCCACTGTCATGCTTATGATCCCAACTGTGACCCTCCATAATTCCTAAACAGACAATTTAAAAAGAAAACTCTAGTAACAGTCTTCCACCTGGGTATCAAAACCGCACCCCCAAATCACGATACAATAACACCATGCAAATACTAGTTACCTTTAGACCAATGAAATTTTACAAACACAAGTTGCTGACGTCACCTAACTCTAGACCAATGTAATTTTACCTCCGATGAAAACCGAACTTCAGCAAATAAAACAAAATGTCCCTTTAAAAGAATCAACCAACTGGGACGGGTAAGGATCTTTCTCCACAGACCAGCCGACCAGGCAGAACTGTTTGTCCAATGGTTTATAAGGACTTTCTGGAAATATAACCTAAAAACAATAATTCATATTTGTAATGTATGCATTGCATTTTGTTACGCCCACTATTTTCAACTCTGTCATACGTCCAATTGCAATATTATAGCAAGACTAAGGCGGTGAGCTGGTGGAAACATTAGTACGCCGGACGAAATACTTAGCGGTGTTTCGTCCGTCATTACGTTCAGATTTCAAATTCCCCGGAGCTCGACTTTGCTCTTCATCCTTTCAGAGTCAATAAATTAAGTACCACTTGCATACTGGTGTCAATCTAATCGACTGCCCCCTTCCCCACGCACGAAAACAATTTCGGGTCGTTAAACAAGAACCAGCAGTTGACTTAGCCTCTGCTCCGAACTTGTTGGCCTTGAGTAGAAATTTGAAACCAATATCATAGCAAGGAAATGGTAGCGAGTTGGCAGAACCGCTACGACGCCAGGCTAAATGCTTAGCGGTATTTCGTCCGTCCTTATATTCTGAGTTCAAAGTACGGTGAGGTCGACATAAGATTTCATCCTTCAGGGTCGTTAAAAGAAGTACCAGTTGAGCACGGCTGTCGATGTAACCAACGTTCCTCTCACTCAAAATTGCTGGTCGCATGCCAAAATTTGAAACCGATATTATAGCATGATATACATTTCATTAAATATTTAAGCATCGTCAGGAACAAGAATTCTGCATCTTGGAAACAATCTAAAATGTTACGTAGACAATACAATTTTAGTTTATAATTCTAGACGTTATTAATCTCAGTTACTTTATGATATCACCTGCGACACATGATTTATATATTCATATTCTGCCATGTGTTTGTAATTGTGTATTTTGTGCGTGCATATTTACATATGTTTGTGTTTTTCTGTGTCTGCAAATGGAATAGGGAACATAAATTATTGTGTACACTATTCCCTATATGTTTTGTATAAAAATTCATACATACAGTGGCATTAAGAATTCAAGGAAACTCGGGATCATCTGCAATGGTAAAAATTAGTCTACTGAGAGTTTATGGATTCCAATACGTTGAATTATTCGAGGTGTTAATGAATCGAACGCTTCAAAGATTTGGCATTCCTCACTGGTTTGAGGATCAGAAAGAAACGGTGTTGTGGCTTAAGTTCGGGCGAAGTATTACTCTGGTGGTATTCTCAGTGTTCAGAAGTAGAGGGAACAGAAATGTATGGATACAATTATACGAATATCGTGCATTGGCTGCTAGAATCTATTGTGATTTCTCTGTTGCTGGCTTACTGTAGCGTCAGGGGATTCAATGACGAGGTTTGGAAGTAATGACAATATGTCTGAATATGCAATGAAAATTACCTCTGATCACAATATTTAATTATTCAATTTATTTTGCAATTGATAAATACATATTTAATCTTTTATGACAGACATAGTAGGCAACTGGTGATGGTGGGTAGAATGTATCAATCAGTAAAAGTGAAATGAAGGCAGAAGGTTATTATTTCGTATATCGCAATTCATATAACAACAAATTGACAACTTCTCCGCGTGTTTCACCCCACCCCTTCCTGCTAAATACAAAAGCTTTATCACTAATATATGGCATCACATTTTTAAACAATAAGTAATAATCGTATGTTGTCTTGAAAAGATACTACGTGCAAACCTATTTTGCAAATATAGTGGTATTTCTTTTCTAATTAAAACAGACATTTTCCATTTACAGAATCAAAAACTAATATGTATATCTTAAGAGATTTATGTGGTGCTAGAATTAGCATAGATCCTTTTTCTACTGGAATTATGCTGATAGGAAATGAAATGACAAAAGAATTGCATAGTAGAATTTGATGCAAAAGTGAAAGTGAAAGCGATAATCATGAACCAAACACGAAATATAATACCAATCTGAAGAAACCCTTCAAAGGACATGATTGCTCACAAAAAGGAATGTGAACATAACAGCACCAATTTGAAATGCGCTCTCTACGTGTATGTGTTGGAATCAACAGATCACAAAGTACTATTTATTTAATGAATTCTAAACCTTTATTATCGTACTTGCAAGCTGTTGCCTGGATGCAGCACTTTATGTAAACGTGATCAAATACAAACTATATTACGTTGGTGGATTGATCGCACTTATTGGATTTTCATATGGAATTCCTCACTATATAAAGATTATATGGAAATGAACAAGCGCATGAAAATAGCACATGATAATGGCGAATGTGTACAGGATTGATCTTCAAATTGCCATTCATAATCTTCTAGTTACGAGAAGCAATCGCCTTATATGTAGTCGGAACATTTCTCATTTATGTAATCAAAGAAAGAAAAAAAAACCTTTCTTGACGTGTCCCTATATGAAGAGTTGTATTTTGGCTGGAACAATTTCTTCAGATCAACCGTTGAAAACGTACACATCTAATGATATAGACTATTCTAATATAGTACTACTCTGTGCTTCACCGCGTTGTTTTATGTGACGGCTATAAGTGATCGGTATTTAATCATTTTACTGTTGTTCTCTAACCCTAGATCAATTCTGTTAAAGCAGGCCGTCGACTAAATATCTTTCAGTCATTACTATCTCCTCTTTCTTTCAAGCACACTGTGTCCTATATATCCTTCCATTTTAAAGACAGTTGAATCGATGATTGGTTGAGATTTAATCGTCATTTCGTACTTTCGTAGAACGATTCCGTGTCGTTATCTACGGAAGCCCAGACAAAACCCTATAACATACTCACATACACACACACACACACACACACACTTAAATGTTTTAAATATTTTTATGAGGTAAAAGTAAACAAAGCAAAAACACCAGTAAGTGTACCATTCCCTGGTATTCAAATATTTCACATTTAGGACCACTTAATCAGAAAATTTACGGAGAAACAGATGTTGATAGTTAATGTCTCTACTCCGTAGTATGTGTGTGTATGTAGGGTTGTTTTGCGTTGCTGTAATCATCTGTGTGTAAATCTGATTAGTTATTTATTCGCTGACTGTATCTGTTGATTGAAGTAGCTTCTTTTAGGCTTATGTTTCCAATGTTTCTATCTGTACCTTGAACGAGAACTCGGATGTTTGGAATGTGGCATGTACGTAGGTGTTTTCGGACAGAAGAAGCATCAGCATAGAGGTTTTCTTTAGCGCGTATATGAAAACTGATGGGAAAACCGTCCACCTGTATTATTAAATATTTCCAACTTGCATTGTTTTTGCTTTATAAAAAATATTCTATACATGTACATATATACATTAACAAACACACACACACACATTTATCTATATATGTATGTGTGTCTGTGTGTATGTATGTTACATGCATATATACGTATATACAGGCATACATATAGATGTATGTGTGTGTGTATACCAGACAATGTTTTATGAAAATTATGCTTTCCAACCAGTTTCCTGTCAGATTCTTTGTTTCTTCTGCATATGTTTTTTCTTCGTTGTCATGCTACTTTGTTCGCATTTGGTGCTCGTGAAAATTGAAGGTTTTGTAGGAATGGGCTAAATAATCACTGCAGCAAGAGTACCAAAGTAGGATGGATTAACACCTACGGTTACTTTCATTCGAAATATGTGTCATTTGTTCTGAAGAGAGAACAAATATATGTCAGGGATTCAGTCAGAGATATGCGGACATGTTCAATCCTATTAGACTAAAAACAATAATAATGATGCCATTACACTAGGAACATATTTAGTTTAGGAACTGGTATATATTCTATTAATTCTGTGTGATAAAACACTCATTTTCGAAACGTTAGATATTTAATTTAACACTTTACTGTGTCTGAATGATCGATAACGTGATAGAAATTATTGGGCATAAAGGAAAACAAAATGAGTACATTTCTACTCAGTCCTGAATCGGTGAAAAGCGTAATAAACATGAGAATTTGAACTGAGTGTAAAACTTCGTGGATGTGGCTGAGTGGTAAGAATTCCGTTTCCCAACGAAGTGGCTCCGGGTTCAGTCCCACTACGTGGCACCTGGGCAAATGTCTTCTATTATAGCTTTTAGGACTGACCAATGTCGGGTGAGCGGATTTAGTAGACGGACACTGAAATAAGCCCATCGTTATATATATATAAATATATATATATATATATGTGTGTGTGTGTGTGTTTGTGTGTGTGTGTGTGTGCCTGTGTCTGTGTGCCTGTGTCTGTGTGCCTGTGTGTGTATTTGTGTCAGTTTTTGCCCCCCCCCGTTGCTTGAATACCGCTGCATAAATACGTCCTGGGTCGATTTGTTCGACTAAAACCCTTCAAGATGGTGATGCAGCAGCATGGCCGCAGTTAAATGACTAAAGCAAGTAAGAGATAAACATCTATCAATGAATAAACGCGTGAAAAATAATACTTAATGCTATGTAAATATAAATATTTCAAATAAGAAGAGAGAGCAGTTTTTCCTTGATTGCATACAACCAAATTATATAAATGGGAAAATGGAGAAAACATTTTGTTATTAAAAATATCGTAATTTATTTCAGGAAAATATAACGCATGCTAAGCGAATACCGCAGAAGAACTCAATATGCTTGAATAATTCAATTTAAATAAATGCTGTTCAATATAGGATGTATTTTGTGGAGATACGAGTTTTGTTAAGTAACAATCCCATTTGTGAATATTTTGCAAGACTGCACGTTATATATTCATAAGCCGGTACTTTTTAATCTAGTTTCATGAATTCGTTGTAAATGAACACGCGCAGGAATATTAATAACTTATTGTATCGATACATTTAGTCAGAGTAGGCTTTGAAAATTTAATGAATGTAAATAAATATATCACTGTATCAATACATTTTAAAATTGCAGCATTTTACTTGTTAAAATATTAATAAAGTTCCATTTTGCTGATGTCGTTTCAACATTAGGATTACATTTTCTAATTAGTTGATTGATAGCACAGTTTGTAGTGCGAGTTTGCAAAACGGAGAAGCATTTCTCATATTTCCAAAACAATAATGGATAGTACATATAGCTTTAAAATAAATAGAATTTTAGTGTTAGTATTGGGAACTCATCTGTGCTATTCTCATCCAATTCAAATGTAAATGTTTAAAATGCATAATGCCAAATGTATTGTGACAGTGGTATTACAGCTAAGTAATGGCTGCTGCAAAATGTAAATCATTTAAAAAGTTTTCGATACTTTCCAATATTCGTTTATATTATCATATATGACGTTATCATAATATTACTATTCATATACTAATATGTATATATACATATCCAGAAATAACAGAATAACATACATACACACATGCATACAGATATATATATACACTCATATGTGCATATATATATATATATCCTGTATATATATATGTGTGTGTGTGCGTGCATATATATACCCACACACATATGTATGTATCCATGTTTATATATATATATATATATATATACACATAT
>NC_068992.1:22608501-22610491 GCF_001194135.2 Octopus bimaculoides
ATATATATATATATATATATATATATATATACACATATGTATTTATACGTACGTATACGCGTACACAAACACACAAATACAGAGAGAGAGAGAGAGACACTTATGAATATATATGTAAATGAAGAAATAAAAGAATAAATTTCAGAGGGCATAAAAATTCAACCAAAATTCTGAGAAAGAAAATGAGATTAGTAACATAGATGGATGAAGAGAAATCTAAACTATTGGAACGGAAATCAACACCTCCTCAACAAAAGAGTTCCTAACACTTTTAATAAATTATAGGACAATATAATAATGAGCCATTCTGTAATGCCAGGTGCATTATATTCTAACACATTTCCTTCTGATTTAGGTTAGCTATTGACGTAATGTTATAAAGTATTTAAACAGTTTCCAGCAGAATAGATCTTATTAATTTGTAAGCCACCGATAGTCTAAAATTCCACCGGGGCTCTCTTAAAAGTCTTTCAGTTGTAGACCTACTAATGTAAGCTAATAGAAAAAGTACATGAATATCTTTAAAGACCACCATAACGAAAACATAACATCACCTTCTAAGAACGTTCAGAATAAACATACATACTACTGAGCACACTGATATAAACAATTCCAAACGCTGTTTTATTTATGTATGTATGTATGTTTGTATGCATGAATACATACATACATACATACATACATACATACATACATACATACATATATATATATATATATATATATATATATAAAGAATAAGAAGAAAATTAATAGCATATTTCTAATCAGTAACTTTACTACCTCTGTAGAGATTCATCTTATAATGATTTTAATTTTATAAATTAATTATCTAAAGGTTACTGAATCGAAACAGTTGTCAGAGATGTTGTCATATTTTATAATTAAGGAATAATATGTTATTGCTTACCTCTCCATTTTCTCCTTATTCTTTCGATATATAAATATATGAACCACGGTTTATACGGTTACCTTATTGTTGAACTATCTATGGATTGGTAACTAACGAGTATTTTCATTGGTTTTATTATCCTTTAATCAGGTTTATAACTTCTACTTGAATATATATATATGTAATCCTTTTAATCAATCTTTTATTTGTTTCAGTCATTTGACTGTGGTCATTCTGGAGCACCGTCTGAAAGTGTTTTATTCGAAGCATCGATCCCAGGATATCTTCTTTGTAAGCCTAGTACGTATTCTATCGATAAGTTATGGGGACATAAACGCACTAGAAACGGTTGTCAAGCGGTGGTGATGGGGTAAACACAGACACGCACACACACACACATACATAATACATGCATACATTTATATATATAATTATATATATATATACACACACACACACACACACGTGGGACTTCTTTCAGCTTCCGTTTACCAAATGCATTCACAAGGCTTTGGTCCTCCCGAGGCTTTAGTAGAAGACACTTGCCCAAGATGCAATGCAGTGGACTGAACCCGTAATCATATTGTTGGGAAGCAAACTTCTCACCAAATAGCCACGTATGTATATTTGAGTATAAAATATCGCGTAATGAGCATCTCCATAAAAGACCTCTGAATATTACTGTTCAATTTTTCCAGATAATCCAAGGGGGCTAAATTGCTGAAGTAGCTACAGACTCTAGATATATATAACTCGAAACTAAAACAGAACATTTATATGTTTATAAATGTAACAGGAAACAATAATTATGCAAATGTGAATGCTCGCCCAACTAAAATTACTTTAGTGTAAAACACAGAAAGTG
Source organism: Octopus bimaculoides (assembly GCF_001194135.2). Taxonomy (NCBI): domain Eukaryota; kingdom Metazoa; phylum Mollusca; class Cephalopoda; order Octopoda; family Octopodidae; genus Octopus; species Octopus bimaculoides. Next base: position 22,610,259 of record NC_068992.1, read on the forward strand.
GCTATTGCCAAACGAATAGTGGACATATTTATTTTTAACATGCGCCTGTACACTAGAATATGGATGGCATTCACTTCAGGATTTTGTCTTTCAGAAAGTTTTCCCTCAGTAGACTGTGTATATAAAACTCATTGAGGTGTTCAGAAGTATATGAAAAAAAAAAAAAGAAACGTTCAAATCTTTATTTTTAACCTCTTTGCTTTGCACCACCAAATATATTGTTTGCTCTTTTC
>NC_068992.1:22611052-22617793 GCF_001194135.2 Octopus bimaculoides
TATATATATATGTATATAATGTAATCTATCTATCTATCTATCTATCTATCTATCTATCTATCTATCTATCTATATAAACTGAAGAATTACGCAATAGTTTTGGGAGGGTAAATATCTATTATAACTTCGCTGTCTCGGCTTCCCACTCTGTCTGTGAGCATGTGTGTTTATGTGAGTGTGAGTGTGCATGTATGTATGTGTCTGTGTGTTTTTGTGTGTGCTGTTCATTATATTAGTCAATGAAGTTATAACCTATGCATTTACAATTATATTCGCAGTGGCCGCTGTTGATGCCTGCAAAGTCTCGCTTGAGAATTGTTATATAAACTACAGGTGGAGTTCGAAACCTGAGAAATTTGAACAGTAAGAAAATGTAATGACTCTTGAAACTCGATATCAGACAGTGTATATATGTACGAATATATTTTTGAATTGACCAATTGAACTGAGACATTGAGAATGAGACTACGGACATTCAATATAACGTCAGCGTTTGGGCATAGTCAGAAAGCGATTGAATGGGAATAAAGAGGAATGATAGAGAATAATAGAGAAGTAGGAACTGAAAAGGAAAGATATATAAGAGACATGATATTAGAACGGAAGAAAGAGAGGATTGAAGGTACAGGAGAAAGTTAGAAGGACAGGAGATATTTTATGTTGTTATAATTATTTGCCAATGCCATAATCCTTTTGTTTCCCTTTATGGAAGGAAATTAAATCTCTGGATCCAGATTATGTTCGGGAATGTTGACAAAAGTTAATGTCCAGGAAAATAACATACGTGGTAAGCAGGAAATTAATATTGTTCGTGTGATGCAATGAATAGTGAATGCAGTCTTAAGAATCCAGATACACTGACATTGAATTTCAATTTAGAGCAAGTAATATTAATAGTTTTATCAGTTAAGAGCTAAAAGCATGCATTGTTACGATGTTTGCTGGAGGTGGTTAGCAGGTTGTGTTAATTAGGGTTCTTAATTAATGATAATGGGTAGCTATTGATAACAAAATGACCAGGGTATGCGATTGCAATGAGCAGAGGGGAATTTGGGGAAAAGCATTACCGGTAAATGAAATGAGAAGGAGATGAGAAGAGTAATAACCCGAATCGGTAATTATATATTAATTAGTTGAATCAATTTAGTTTAGGATATAATTTTAAATTGAAAAGGAGATTCGGTGCGAAAGAGATGAGAAGGGAATTATAGAACTAAAAGATTGGTTAGTACAGGCAGGTGTAAGAAATGGCTTTCCGTAACATGTAAGAAATATGTAGATGACAAATGAATAAGAAACATTAGTGCAATACTGTATAGCTATTCATTGATACAGGATCATTAAGATGCATCGAGAAGGATCAATCAGAGTGCACCAAAGCATGACCGTAACCGCTGCAGGCGCCTTATTCATATTCATAAACACCTACATATGTACATTCACCATGGACACATACATATTATACATAAATACTGAGATGTATTTATGTTTTCCTGGGTGTCTTTGAGCGCATGCGCGCGCGTGGCGAGGTGTATTGGCTGTCGTCTTTGTTCTAAAGCATGGCATTCAATACTGATACGGCATGCGTTGAAAAATAAGAGCTGGCCATTGTGCAAGTATGTGAACTCCTATGAGTGAATAGAGTGCAGCATGTGTTTTTAGATTTATTATCGTCTAATCGAAAATGGGAGTCATTCTTATTGATGTACACGTAAGACGTTTCAAAATTTGATGTTATAAAACAGATTAATCGAATGATTCCACGTTTAACAAAACGTTTACTAGAAAACAGTTCTTACTAAATGCATTGTGTGGTTACTACAAACAAATCTAGAAATGTGCAATCGTGCTGTGTGGTTAACAAACTCGTTTTGCACCTACATGGTTTTGGGTTCCGTCCTCATGCATGGTAACGTGGGCATGGATCTCCTACTACAACCCTGAGCCGACAAATGCCTTGTAAGTGAATTTGGTAGTTGAAAATAATGTGAAGAATTTGTGTATTGTGGTTTTACTTATCACCCACCCACCACTTGACAACCTTCTATGGTTTGTAAACGTCTCAAATACATTAGCGTTGTACCAGAATTAAAAATAAGAACTGCACACACACACACAAAAACACACACAGGTTCACGTTCATTTATATACACAGACACATATGCATGTGTATTGGTGTGCATGTTTGTTGCTTTTGTTGACTTCATTTCCTCGCCATCGCCAGAACTTTACTGGATTATCTCTCTGTATTGGATAAGATCTTCATGCTACCGTTAGAAGTAGTAACTGTGTCTGCACAGATCGAAGGAGTCTACGACTCTAGCCATCTCGTCTCTGATTTTGAGAAGTTTACGTATCACGAATACAACGTAAAGTTTGAGTATCCTTCTGATATAGCTGAAGCATTTTCGTCTCTTCCTTCTTATGTCTTTTCAGATGGAACCATTGGCATACATGTCCTATAAAGTTAATATTTTATAGATTGCAAATGCTGTATTTGAGAAAATTTCATCATTATTGTTTTCGCTCAACATTTCTTATGCTAGGGCCTATTTATGTGTGACATGATACACCAGGTCTTCTATAGACCTGGCTCTACAAAAGACGCACTGGTGGTTCTTGAGGAAAGACAGAAAAAGAGAGTGTGATTCACGGTGCTGACAGCTGGCTTTGATGAAGGATTGTCTATGATGGTTTACGCCGAAGGGTATTTCTTAGTGTCAGAAACGGAGGGATTAAAACGTTTCGTGAATATAGGACCAAGTTCTGAGGCGAATTATTTAAATGTAAGAAAAGGAACATCGAGGGAGTGGCGAAGTTTGATTGTTTAGAGCAACAGGGAGAATTTCCCGTCTGTGTGTATACAGTGTGAGGAACGTTTTAGAGTGGGAAGCGTTATATTTAGGATGCGTAATGTGGAGCTACATTCAAATCAGCTAAGTTGATAGCTTATAGTAGGTGAGGTGTACCGTTTAAGAAGTTAAAAAGAGCAGGGGAAAACAGCTTCTGCACAATTGTTAGAAATACATTTCGCAACACCAGAAAATTGACTGACCGAAATCTTGAGGATGCAGGAAATTGTCTTTTGTACACTCGATAGTGATGATAGCTGAGTTGTGGTACTGGGCCATCCATACAAGAGAAGCAGGCGAGAGTAAAATCAACATCAGAAGGAGTATTCTTTGCTCAAACATCTGTAGCACAACTTTGAGCAAATAACTTTATCACAGTGATACGTTAGTTTAAGTAGAATAGAACTTAATTTAAGAAAAGAGGAAACCTTCATTAATAATCCAATTGAAGTAATTTGTTCTGCATATATTTGCAAGTTATGTTTCGTTAGGAGGAACTGAGGTACTTACTAGTGAATGCCAAATATAAAAACATTGCAAGAAAACATCTGGAATGTTATTTTACGCTTTTTATGCCGGCACTGATCGATTGATGAGGATGCAGTTTGAATCTTGACATCCTAACGAAAGAAGAAGATCACTTTGGAACCACGTGATTTCAGGCTCAGTCCCACTACACAACACTTCTACTGTAGTACTGGGCCGTCCAATGCATTGTGAGTGAATTTGCTAGAGGGGGAAAATGTTTGGAAGTCCATCGTATATTTATACAGGTGCATACACACATATACACGTGTTTGGTGTGTGTGCGTGTGTGTGTGTATGTGTGCATTGGTATGTATGTATATGTGTGTGTGTGCTATCTGTGTAACACATTGTGTTTGTGTCTCCCATCACTTAGCAGCCAGTGTTGGTTTGTCACGTCCTTGTAGCCCAGCATTTCAGCCAAAATACACCGATGGAATAAATGTCAAGCTTAGAACTAGGATCGGTTTTTTCGAGTAAACTCTTCCACTCAGTGCTGCAACATAACGATTGTCTAATGATTGAAAAAAAATAAATAAAAAGATGAAAATGTATAAAATATTGCTTGAGGGAAATACTAATTAGAAAATCACAAGTGAAAATATTCATTATTATAAAATGTTACATCGATAGAAAAATGGAGGATAATAAAGTCTTTACAGTAAATTAGACATAAATACATATAAAATGAATCCCTGTGTGGCGTTAATATAAGAATGCAATTGTTATTAAAATAATATTTGTACATCTAGAAATTGACAAAGATTTTATAAACCTATTGACTGGGAATAAAATCGTTTTATGAGGATTTTCTTCAAGAAGCTGAACATGTGAATATTTAAATTGCCTCACAGATTATCATAGTTTGTGTGTATCTATCTGTTTACGAACAGATCTTTATGCAGTTGTGTGTCTCTTTGTATGTAGAACATTTGTAACAGACGAGTGCATTTTAAGAGGAGCAGGCTGACAATAGAGCTCTATTTGATTGCTGTATGGTTATTTTCTTTTCAATTCAATATATATCATTGATAACTATGCATGATAAACAACCTTATAAAAAATATGATATAAAATATTTAAAATCGGTAAATGGAAGAAAACTGATGAAAACGAGAATAGATGCATATTTATGAAATGCAGAATATATAATAATAGGATAGAAAACAATAAATAGTTAAAATGGCTGATAAATACCTAATATATTCTGCCTAAAATACTTCCTAGCATGGCTCACTTGAATTCAAATGATTATATTGTCATATATAAATGGTATTTAAACCTTAGATAATGCTATTCATGAAGCAAGTTTTCATATATTCACAGGTGAAATATTTTAAAAATAAATATTTGTTTATTCCACACATTATCGCGAGAGATAAAGACGTTTGTTTGAATTATGATGATTATTCAAGGTATATATTATCGCATGATATAGCAGTTTTACAGATTTTATGGAGTGTAGAACTGAGTAGAGATTGAGAAGTAGTTGGCTTCGTGGGTGAAGAATGCGAAGCAACTATTATTGAGAAACAGTTCTGTTATGCTGCATTAGCGTAGGCGATTGTCGCTTAAAACACACTGCTTCCTACCTTCTTGTTGCACACAGACACATCCAAACATACAAGCACAAAAACGCGTATATATGTACACCCCCTCCATACACAAACAAACAGACACATGTTTATTCACAACAAACTCGACTGTAATTCATCAAAAATGAATACACTAGACGGTGCATTTATTTTCGAATATTTTTCTCCTCATATTAAATTATTCCATGAATTCAAAACTAAGAAATGTGTGCCAATGAGGTGACCACTAAATTCCACCATAGTAAAGCAGTATGACCTTTGAAAATGTCATTTGCTCTTGATAATCGGAATATATATAACATCTGCAGTTATATTGAAATAGCTTGGTGCATGAGTGGTGCCCAACTGATATACATATGTAACGCTTAGTTTATTAATCTTTTTTTTCATTTATATTCTCATTTGTAAAGAACTATTGGAGAGCTTGCACTCGTTTACCTAAGAAAAATGCTACGCTGGACACAAAACGAAGACAGATCTGTTATAAATGGTTATGTCGTCCTGGACATATAAACACTTTTACAATAAATGAAACATCTGATGCCTAGAGAAAGCTCGTAGAACTTCACAGTTTCTTTACAACCTTGATATCATAATATTGATATCTTCCAACAAAACACATTCCATATTCTGTGGTTGACAATAAATATGTTGCTTTTAACAGCCATATTGATTTTATGTTAAAGAACTCAGAAAGTCACGGCAGACGAAATATCGCTAAGCACTTCGCCCGGTGTGCTAACGTTTCTGCCAGCTCGTAAATATCACCACCAACAATTTGTTGATCATGTTTATCATCTATTTACTCTCTTTTGTGACCCTTTAAAAGGGTATTAACATAAAAGCTGATACGTCTCAATAACGCACCTAATTACAAAATGTTTAAATGCTGGATTGAACTCTGAAGTGTAAGCTACACATTCCCTCAAAAGAAGATGTCTTCTAGCATTGTCGAAATAAAATCAACAACAGCCAGACCTAATGATAATTCTGTTGACCTACTAACCTTTTCGCCTATATACACTCTTTTGTGAACCAATAAAAATACCTCGAAGACCTGAAGCTGACACTCCAAAATAGAAACTCCTGATTACAAACTCCAAATATAATCAATAAGAAATCTTCCATCGCAACCTACCCTACAATCTGAACATCATTCGAAAATGCTCCGCCTACCTCAGAAATTGTTAACGTAACACAAGCTATATAGAACCAATATGAACTTGAATATAAGCAGTCAGAAATTTTGTGTGAATGTCAATATTATACTTGTTAAAAAAATAACAGATGCGAACCCTACAAAAATTAGTATGTTATCCTTCAGTTTAATGAAAATATGCTTTTATTATAACGTAATGTAAAAGAAAAAAAAACAATAATTAATATATTTATATAAAAGCAGCTGCTTTTTCATATTCTCCCAAAGAACTTGAGAGTCCTATACAAAGTGGATGTAGATGTTTTCAAATCAAAGCAGGATCTCTTCGTGTGGAGCGGTGCAAATGAGGATAGCAACCTCAAACTCCTTTATTCACCAAATTCCACATATCAGAGGAGGCACTCAATAATAACAATGTTGCAACACGGCAGTGTCCCTGTGTGATCACAGCTTTCAGATGAAACTGATAAAAAGTATATATATACTACGTTTTAAAGCATTACCTATTACCTACATAGTGTCCCTCGGTTAAAAGCAAATTATATATGTATATTTGTATGTATGTATGTATGTATGTATGTATGTGAGCATGTATGTATATATATATATA
>NC_068992.1:22618284-22620979 GCF_001194135.2 Octopus bimaculoides
TATTATTATTATTATTATTATTATTATTATTATTATTATTATTATTATTGCTATTGTTTGTATTGGTTTTAGTTCTCTTTTTAGCTTTTTTATAATATTTTGTATTTATTATTCTTTATTCAGTAAGCCAAAATTCTGTTGAGTTGAATAATAATGTTTACAGTTGAAAAATACTGTGCGAAGCACTGGGGAGAGATAGTGCAAAATAAAGGGGAAAATAGATGGAAGAAGCTAATGTAAGATATAAAGAGAGAAAAGGTGCGAGAGAGAGAGAGAGAGAGAGAGGGAAAGAGAAGGAGAGAGAGAGAGAGAGAGAAAGACCGAAATACCACACTGAAAAAAGAAAGAAAGCGAGATAAAAGTAGGAGTGAATTTGCCGAAAGAGGGTAGATAGAGGCGAAGTTAGAGTTAAGAAGGATAGATCAAAAAGGAAAAAGGAGTATGATATGAAATGTCGAGAGAAGAATATGGAAACAGAAAGTTGGAAATAATATAAAAAAAAAGATGTCAGGACTTACTATAAATTTAGATATTCTAGCACATTCCAAAAGTCAAGGAATATAGTTGAGTTACCGTTTAAATGTTGTGAGGAATGAATTTGTAAAGTAAAACAAAGTGAACTGTATTCAACTGCATTTTATACAGCAAGTGAGTACATTCTCTGTGATTGTTAAACCTCACATTATTTTTGTTAGCTATGCATTTAAGTAATATTGAACTTCAATGATCATGCTGTAAGTGAGGTATTTATTGGCAATTTGGTATTAAGTGTAATTTGTTCATTCATAAATTACATAATCAAAGTGAGAGAGAGAAAGAGAGTGTGCTACATAGACACACACACGTATATATATATATATATATATATATATATATGTATATATATATATGTCACATTCTGTGTCACACTCTAACTACGTTGAGGCTACGCGCGTGCTCAGACATTGCACGTTAATTTGACGTGTAATCTGTTTCATTGATCCGATCAACAAGAACGCATGTCGTTGTAACCGACACAGTACCTTCAATACACACACACTCATACCCCCCCCCCACACACACACAAACACACACATAAACACGTATGTATGTATGTAAGAACACAGTTATGATTTGATATTTACGACTGCTGCTTCGGAAGAATTTAAGTTATGTATTCATAGATTGCATCATAACATATAATACACCACCTTCAAGTTGAAATTTAAACAGGTATAAACAGGTGAGATAATACTTTGATGGTGAGGAATCCAACCAACACTCTCTAGACCACGTTGTGTGTTATGTTCTTCGACAAAACATTTCACCTTTCGTTGCCCTGCGATCACTTTGTCACTTCACGTGTGGTACATCGTGCACCTGAAAGGCTGTACAGGCATATATATACATACGTACATCTATACATATATACAAACACACACAAACACACGCACACACACACACACACATATATATATATATATGATGCGAATTTACAAAACAAAATACGACAAAAACGGGTGTGTAAGCAACAAACAGATGCATTAGTTTAACGCTCGGGAAGTGAGAAAGTCTTTTACGTTTCGAACCTACGCTCTTCGACAGAAAGGAACACAGAAATAAACAGGGAGAGAAAATAGAAAAAAGGTATAGTGATGTATGTATGTACATACAGAAATATAGTTCAAATAAAATTTACAGAAAACAACAGACGAAGTGAAGGAGCAACAAACAGGTGAATTAGTTTAACGCTCGGGAAGAATGGAAAAATCTTTGGCGTTTCGAGCCTACGCGCTCCGACAGAAAGTATTAAGAGTAGTAAAGACGGAGGAAGAAAGAAAAAAAAACAGAAGGAAGAGAGCGAAATTCTGTATATGTATGTAAGTACACATACTTTCGTATCTTCACTATCATATCCAGTATTAAATTTTTCCGGTTATCATTGGTGTGCTACCCTTTGCTGTGTCCATATTGAAAACAGTTGCATACCAGCGTTTCAACTAGTCTTGCTGTAATGAATATAACAAATAGATCCATCTTACAGTTTATAATTTTCTTATTTGCTTATCTTTGAAACATTATAGCGTTGGGGAACTTCTATTTTCCTTTATTTGTTTATAACATTTTAGCGAAGATAGAAAGGCCTAAACATCGGGTAGCTTCCATTGAGATATTTGAATAGTAGCGTTTAAGTTTCTATAATTCACTTTGAGAACTACATTCCGTTGCCCAGTTAAACTGAGTAGATGGCATTAACCGCTTTCTTCATGTGCTATTTTGAGGCATATTTCATTTTGTAAATACTATAAAATATTACTACACCTCATAATATGTATTATGATACTCCAAGCCAATTCCAAGAATTAGATAGCCTTCAGTAACATTTACTGATGGTAAACAGTTAATTTCAAATGTTAGATTATATTTACCAAATACTAGATTCCATGGACATCTTCCATACATTTATTTCTCTTAGAATTAAAAAAAAAAATTCCTCAGTGAGTAAATTAATTTGCAGCTATTATTGAAATACACAAATACACAGAAAAATACGTATATTTGAAAACATATCTCAGTTTGTTATTGATTTAAATGCCATTTCAGTGCGTGAGTGCGTGAGTGTGTGTGTGTGTGTGTGTATACGTGTTTATAGCCATATGCATATGTGTGTATACACGTATATTTTAAAATTTTATATTTATATATATATATATAT
>NC_068992.1:22621627-22625984 GCF_001194135.2 Octopus bimaculoides
CTATAATCAATTCGTCTTGGATTTTTCTCATATATAATGTTAACCCTACTATTGAAATTATGAAGCACATAACAATTTATTTATTTTACTGATACCATGAATTTGAGGCCAGGGTTCTTAGTTAAACTATGGGCATAGAAAATAAAACGCGAGTATTCGAGCTAAACTGCACATGTTATGGACCTGCAACAACTGAATGTAACTCAGAACAACAAAAGATTTCATCTCATGCACAAATTGTTTTGCAAGAGAAATGTCCTCTAGCTGTAAAGTAATTCAACTGATCAATATAACATTTTCCATTTTGAGCAAATATCAAACCTTTGTGCGTATGGGGACAAATATAACAAAGGAAAAAATAACAATAACCACAGCAGCAACAACATTAGTAACTGTAACAACAAGGATAATCATAATAACAACTATATTTTTAATACGGTTATTAATAATATGAGACGAGAAGAAAAAGAAGAAGGCGAAGATGAAGGAGAAGAAAGCTTTATTCATTGTCCGTTTTTTATTCAGTAGGAACATATAAATTATGCGGGTTTAAAGTACAGTAATAAAGATACGACAGGAGTAGGAGGTGCAAAGGGAATCTAAAATATATTACGAAGTTTTTAATGTTTCATTATTTTAGGAAAATTCACTAAATAGACACAACACACACACACACACACACACACACACACACACACACACACACACAAACACATACAGATACTCACATATGTTTGTATATATACATACAGGTATAAGTAAAAGAGATATAATTAAAGAAATCAATTTTTCTTGCGTCAACTCAAAGTGTCCTTCAGTTCTCGTTATCTTTCCGCTCAACCCCTTCCGTAAGCAAAGATTATATATATATATGCACATACACATGTTTGATGTATCTTACTTGGTCTGTGTAGTTTTTGTTTCAAATCAATTATAGCTTTCTGGAGCCAAATGAAGGCTTCCTCTAATTCTCGCTTTCTTTCTCTTCCATTTGAACTTTTTCCAAATAACCAATATTTTGCCCTGAAAATCACCTTTGTTTTAATGTAAATGCGGTCCTCTGTCGGTCCCTTACGAAAGTGCACAAAGTAGGAGCTGGTTTCCTAAATCTGTATTGGATTTCTTTTTAACTTTTCATACTGCCTGCTAAAAGGGTTATTCGGTCCATCGTTCAGTAGAATAACTATGCAAATCAAGGAGGTCTGAATGTACTTTGACTTGGATTTATTCTAATTTTTGACTCAAAGTGCATTCCTTATCACATGGTTCACCAAAGACTAGATTGTATCTTTGTTGCCACGGCATGCCTTCACCACGCAGGCCCGTCAAACAGACTTCCTCTACTTGAGTCTAAGATCACGCGCATTAGCTCTGACAGCGTAACCTTTATGATAATCTTGCTGAAGCAAGTTAGTTGCGCTGCCTTTCGTAAAGGCTAGCTTTCTGACTAGCTCGCCTTCTACTCTAGTTTTCTCTGTCGCTACTCCTTTACTAAATCTTATTGATTCTACTCTAATTCTCGCTATTTTGCAGGTTGGTGTAAATCTTTTCTGCGAAAATGAAGCATGATTTTGGCAATTCAGTGCCAAGCCGACAATGTTTGGCAGAGTTTTATATAAAACGTGTTCAGCACTTCGTTTTATTTTGTTTTTCAGGCTTTCTATATTTCTTTATTTATGTATCATTTTAATCTTTATCATTTTGTCGAAACCCATGTAGATTTTCAATAACTTCTCATTGAATTTCTAAATAGATTTTTAAGATCAAAGTTTGTTTTTGTCATCATCATCATCATCATCATTATCGTCATCATCATCGTCATCATCATTATTGCTGTGATAGAATTAACATTAATTTTTTTTCATCATCATCATCACCATCATCATCATGATCTTCGTCGTCGTCGTCGTCATCATCATCATCATCATCATCATCATCATCATCATGATCATCATCATCATCATCTTTATAATTCTCATGATGATCATGATGATCATGATGATCACCATAATCATCACCGTCATCGTCGTGAAAGTGGTGATGGCTGTTGTTGTCGAAGTTGTTTTTGTTTTGGCGTTGTGTTGTTGGTGGTCTTATTGCTATTATAAGCCATTATATAACATCATCACCGTCACCATCATCATCACCATCACCAACACCATCCGGTAAAGTAGCAGAGGTGCTAGCATCTGCAGAGTCATCAGTATTAATGGCAATAACCGTAGGAATTTTGATATAGTTGTGTACACATTAGAGTCGATGGTGTTTACATAGTACTTAATTTTATAACATATTCAGAACATTGACTTCTATAATATACAGACGAGATGCAGAGAAAGATTGAGCAAAAACAACAACAACAACAACAACAATAAGAACATTAAGAACAAATATTTAGTGTATACAGCCGTTACCATAATTATTTTGGCTAAATTGTTAGCAGACCTGATAGGAAGCTCAGCCTCAGTTTTTTACGTTTATACACACTGCGTTCAAATTCTGTCCCGGTTCAATTTGCCTTGTACCCCTTTCAGGGTCTATAAAATAAGTACTAGTTGAACAGTGAGCCTCTATCCCGAAATTACGGGTATTGGGCCAGAATTTGAAACCAATATAAGGCCGCAAGCTGGCAGAATTGTTAGTATGCCGGCCGAAATGCTTAACAGCATTTCGTCCGTCTTTGCATTCTGAATTCAAATTCCGCCGAAGTCGACTTTACCTTTCATCCTATCGGGGTCGATAGATTAAATTACACACTGGGGTCGATATAATCGACTAACCCCCCTCCCCGAGGTTTCAGGCCTTGTACCTATAGTAGAAAGTATTATTATTATTATTATTATTATTATTGTTGTTGTTGTTGTTGTTGTTGTTTTTGTTATTAGCGCTGTCTTTTACTTTCAATTTTGTTTCCTTTTCTTGTGTGCCTTACACTTTGAGTTCAAATTCCACTGGAGTCGACTTTGACTTTCATCCCTTCGGGGTCGATTAATTAAGTACCAGTCAATTGCTGGGGTCGATGTGATCGACTACCCCCTCCCCTCCCCTCAAATTCCACATCTTGTGCCTTTAGTAAAATGAATTATTATTATTATTATTATTATTATTATTATTATTATTATTATTATTATTATTGAGTAATAGAGCAGTGTATGCCATCAAAGTGATACTGGGGTAAAATATATTAAGCCCAGTATACCCATTATGACTACCCATCTGATAACGGTACACCAGGCACATGCTTCACAACCACATGTGCGCGAGATGATGATCTCATATCAAGATAAACAGCGCATGAACTTGCAGGTGGGGGCCTAGTTAGGATTTCCCTCAAGCTGAGTAGCCCATCCCGCTGAAAGGGTCCCTGAATAAGGTTTATTTAAGGATGTTGAGCGAAACACCCATGTTTCCAAATGTTAATTATCCAAGCGGCAAATAATTCCTTTCAATACACGGATATGATGCTCACCCCAACTACTTCTGCTCGTGATCAGAGAGGCATAGATCATGAGCCACTAAGGGACATGCTCAACTGGTTAAGGTAAAACAAGTGACAAGCAAATCTGTGGTATTGAGTAGAATATTTGTTTGCTGCAGCCCATTTTTTATAGCAAGCCAAAACAATGTACAAAATAACAACTGGAAATAGAGGTAACTCGAATGTGGAACCTAAAAACAAACAATTCCTCTTATATTAGGAGAAATAGGTATGATAAAAACATTCTTAGAAATACATAAGAAAAACACCAGAACTTACAAGCACATATAACATGCAGTAAATAGAACTACTAGGCACTGCACACATCCTACTTAAGGCACTTTCAATACTGTGAAAATAAGAGCACCACATCAAACCAAAGCACATACACATGGCACACAGAGCTGCGCCTGATAGCGCAGTGACAGTACGTGATAAAAATAATACTTCTGAATAATAATAATAATAATAATACTTCTGAATAATAATAATAATAATAATAATAATAATAATAATAATAATAATAATAATAATAATAATAATAATAATAACAACAACAACAACAACAACAACAACAACAACAACAACAATAACAACAAAAACAATTTCAACAGTTGTAGTCTCATCGTCATCACCTCCATCAACCTTACTATTATCACTGATATTATTTACACCTACTATATTTGTACCCTATCTTCATCTAAACCTGCAAATGCACATAGGGATATCCCCTTCCACCCCGAAAAAAATCAATAGTCAATCTGTAATTAACATTTTAATAAAAGTTTATCTGCAAGTGTGTGTAACTCCACATATAACTCCATCACTAAGCAAACCTATTTACCTTCCTGCACACAAACAGTATGCAAGTATATATAT
>NC_068992.1:22627409-22632006 GCF_001194135.2 Octopus bimaculoides
ATATATATATATATATATAAACACGCCTATCTATCTATGTAGCCATCTATATACCCTAAACAAACATATATGTGTTTGTATGTACATATATATACATACATACACCGACAGATACAGACACTAGCATACTCACACACACATACACACTTATGTATATGTATTTGTATACACAGATGTATGCATGTAAATATGTAAATGTAAATAGGATTTCAAAATTTGTTGTCCCTGATATTTTTGGAACAGTTCTCTCATAGTTGACTGCTTTTATTACTGCTGGTCACTCACCTGTGAAATCAAACTAGACCCACATTTCTGCCAGGAAAATTGAAATAGGCGCATGTATCTACCTCATCTTCGCATTCAACAGAATATTTCTATTAACGTTTGAATATGTTATTACGTGATCAGTAAATATTCTAGTACATTCTTCCCTCAAAGAACGGCCGACCATTATACATAATTCCTGTAACCAAACATGCTTAGAATAAATAAAATTATATGAGGAATAGTATTGAAATCAAATATTGAATTTAACTTTTGTCACAAGGCCAGCAATTTCGAGGGGGAGGTGTATGTAAGTGGACTACATCGATCCCAGTGTTCAACTGACATTTACTTCATCGTTCCCGAAGGTCTAACAGGTAATGTCAGCCTCGACGGAATTTGATCTGTGAACGTAAAGATGGACAAAATATGACTAAGCGTGTTGCCTAGCGTAATGATTATAGTAATGATTCTGCCAGCTCATTGTCTTAATATAGTGCATAATATTGATTTAAAATTATGGCGCAAAGCCAGCAACTTCGAGAGGGAACTAGGCCGATTACATCCTTCCCAGTCCTCCACTGGCATGTATTTTTTTCGGGACGAAAGGTAAAGTCGACCTCGGTCCGATTTGAGCACAGAAAGTAAAAACGGACGAAATGCCGCTTAGCGTTTCGCCCAACGTCCTACTAATTCTGTGAGCATGCCACCTTAGAAAGAATGACTAATACTAATGTGTAATTTTATTGGTGTGCTTGTAAGGGATGTTGATGATTGGCAGGTAAATGAGAAAGGAATACTCGGAAATATTGTTAATGCAGTGGTTTTTAGTCAGGCACACGACTTGTAAGAGATGATATTAACATGGATCTACTCGGTAGTTAGATCTGTGAAATTAGCAGCTTAACCTCGTTCAAATTTAATGAAATCATACACAGCAGACATTGTATGATAAAAGGATAAAGCTTCTTTCCGCGTTATGTAGACTCATTGGTGTAGTTTTCTGGATTCTATGGGGTATATACTCTTTACTGTATTTCTGGTCCGCAGCAATACTTTATTTTATTAGCTCGATAAACTGGTGTAACATGTAATTGTGTGTTGAGATCAAGAATACACTGTCTTGCCTGCTTCAGGTATTGAAACCACACTTTTATGATCATGAGCACTACACCCTAACACGTAAGCCACGCGCCTACACACACGCTTTTATGATGTACTGAAATATATATCAAAGAGACCGGACACTCGCGGTTGCGAAGTTTTTGTACATAGGCTTAGGAGTGGCTGTGTAGTAAGTAGCTTGCTTATCAACCACATGGTTCCGGGTTCAGTCCCACTGCCAGGCACCTTGGGCAAGTGTCTTCTACTATAGCCTCGGGCCGACCAAAGCCTTGTGAGTGGATTTGGTAGACGGAAACTGAAAAAATCCCGTTGTATATATGTATGTATATATATATATATATATATATATATATTTGTGTGTGTGTGTGTGTATGTTTGTGTGTCTGTATTTGTCTCCCCAACATCGCTTGACAACCGATGCTGGTGTGTTTACGTCCCCGTAACCTAGCGGTTCGGCAAAAGAGCCCGACAGAATAAATACTAAGCTTACAAAGAATAAGTTCTGGGGTCGATTTCCTCGACTAAAGGTGGTGCTCCAGCATGGCCACAGTCAAATGACGGAAACAAGTAAAAGAGAATAAAAGTGACATCAACAGACGCATAGATGACCACCGAATGATATACAACTCTAAAGAGTACTAGCCAATACTGGAGCATCTACGCTATCACTAGGTTGGCTAGAAGAATCATACTCTACTGTTATAGAAATGAATGGTCGATATATTACAGAATGTTATGTAGTATCTGAATAAATGACTAAAAGTTGCTATGCCTACGGTTAGAACTGTTGTTATCAGAACAGAGATGGAACTCACACGTAACTGTAGTAACACATGTAAATTGCTGAAATTCTAAAATAATTCGCAAGAAACTTTAACAATCCTTTTCAAATATATCCACTTAAATTAATGGTAGCCATCCTTTTTCCAAATACGTCTTCATGGCACTTTATGAAATATGGTAAAAAAAATAAGATGAATGCTCAACACTTTATTATTAACGTTGCTAGTTTTTTCTTTATTTCTGGGTAGTTCCATCAAGTGAATGATCTTAGTCGGCTCCCAAACACAAGCAGTTTTTGTACTTCAAAAGAGCAGTGTTCAGAGAAACCGTGGCGTAACATGGAACTTCGTTATGAAAAAAATCTTTTGTACCATTGACGTCCATGTAAAATGCCAGTCAATGGAAAATGGGTGTCATCTCACGAAACTCTTCGCCACAAGTTGGGTCCACAAATATTATTTATTGAATAGTACCTAATTATTTTGATATACACGCACAAAATAATACGTTTTTCCTGATTAAAATGACCGAATTATTTGCCAAGGATATGAATTTATTAATAATGAAAAAATTAAATGGACGTAAGCCCCTCTTATATTTGAAGAAAGAAGAGAAATATTTCACGTCCAACGAAAATTCAATTTGCGAGTCATTAAAGACAGAATAGTGCACATGGCTTTTACATGCTCTTTTAGATTAGAGAGATTGATAAGGCTTATGAACAACCTGAACATTTGTAATGTAATGTTTTCAGAAGAAAATGTGTGAGAGAAAGGAAACGGAAATCTGTTTCAGTAACTTACTACAACACGACTCAATCAATGTATGTGCATTTCCATGTGTGCGTGTGAAATCGTCAGCTATCACTTAACATTGAAACTGGAGTTGTCATTCAAAAATATTTTGGAAATATCATCAGCGCATCTCAAAACATAGTGTTGAAAATATATTGATTGTCTTTAACATGATTATAAAAACAATGATTAGCTTTGCCAACATGTCCTCCTAGCTCACCTAATAGAAACTGCGCAGTATATTAATTCTACAATTATCCAATAGATAATTATAAAATGAAGAAAGTATATGCCAGTACACTGTAGCAGATTTTAAAGATACGTTTCTCTATCTTGTTTTCTTCAGTAAATACAACTGAAATACGGATCATCTATTATGTCGCTTCAAACGTTTATTGCACCGACATTCTATAACCGTATGAAACTAGCAGTCTAGCCATGTACGCTGCAGTCACGCATAGACGCAAGCATACAATTTCAGAGTATATATGTTTGTTCGATGCTAATGTAATGTTATTCACAGTTTCTTCGTTGAATTTTTGTTCTTCTCGATGAGTTGTTGTTATTTAGTGAGGGAAATCCATGAAAAATTCATAAAAAGATTATTTTGAAATATAAAACGAAATCGAAGCAAGGAGTTGTTTTGATGTTGCATAGTTACCGAGAAACATTGATGAAAATCAAATGTGATAAAATGAAGTTTTGTGAATGAAATATTTTTTTCAAGTTGTTTTTGCATAGATTTTTACTGATAGTTGCAGTTGTATGTTGTAAATTCTGTTGAAAATCACACAATTCACAATTTTATTGATTTTTGCAAAATGAATTCGCTCAAAATTATCAGTCAGAATTTACAGAATGAACGAGAACAACATTTTGTGCGTTCGCTATCCGACGTTTCAAAATCAGATTACTGTCTATTTACAGATAATTCTAAATGTTCAACTCTTCAGATTAGTATATTTAAAATTTAGTTTGGGACCTGATAATTCTCTTCTAAACTAAATACGCCAGTGCAAAAATGCATCTCAAGGTTGCAGAATACAATAAATTATGAATAAAAGCGAACATTGTGATATATTACTTTCAAAGTTTGGTACACGGCATCTAGTATTCAACTGGTACTTATTCTATCGATTCTGAAAGGAAGAAAAACAAAATCGACCTCGGCAATATGTGAGCTGTGAACACAAAGACGAACAAAATGGCGATCAGCATTTTGCTCGGCGCGGTAACTATTTTGCCATCTCACCGTCTTTACATTATGATACATTAATTTACCGTTACTAAATATATGAAATAAGGTATATCATATGTTTCATGATAATTAAAAATTTAATAGATTATATGTGTATATAGGGAGGATGAGCGCGCCCACTCACAAACAAACACACACTCACAAACACACACACAAACATACACACACTCGTCTTCGCACATGCATGCATGTACACGTACATGAGATTTTATATCTACAAGGCGGCGAGCGGGTAGAATCATTACCGCGCCGGTAAAATACTTAGCGGCATTTCGTCCATATTTATGTTCTGTGTTTATATATATATATATATATATATATTTATATATATACATATATATATATATATATATTTATATATATATATATATAT
>NC_068992.1:22632535-22644164 GCF_001194135.2 Octopus bimaculoides
AATTCGCATATATATATATATATATATATATATATATATGTATATATATATATGTACATAAACGGCGGGCTTCTTTCTGTTTGATCAGCCTGATCCTCTAGTAGAAAACACTTGCCAATGTACCACACAGTGGGACTGAACCCAGAATCATGTAATTGGGGAACACGTTTCTTATCACACAGTCAAGCATGCGCCCATTTATGGAATCTGCATCTCTATCTTCTATAAACTCGTGCAGACACATAAAGAAACAAAAAAAGCATATTTCGTATTTGTAGATAATTAGTTTTTGTGCAAATTAGTGTTTGGTATCAATATAGCTAAAAGGAATCCTATTTAGAGCACTATGGTACATGAAGATAAAGAAATAGTACAAGCTCTAGAAGACATGATTCCAATAGATAACGCATCAATAGATATAATTGTACCCCATGGATCATTTTAGTGTGCTTGTCTGGAGCATAGAAGATTAATTAGATATTTTGCATATATAGGCGTAGGCGTAGCTGTGTGGTAAGAAGCTTGCTTCACAACCTATGGTTCCAGGTTCAGTCTCACTGCGTAGCACCTTGACCAAGTGTCTTCTATTACAGCATCGGGCCGACCAAAAACTTGTGAGTGGACATGGTAGAGGGAAACTGAAAGAAGCCCGTCATATACATATATATATATATATATATGTGTGTGTGTGTGTGTGTGTGTGTGTGTGTGTGTTTTTGTTTCTGTATACCTGTGAGTATCTTTCTGCCTGTAGTTTTCCCTTACCGCCACTTGACAACCGCTGTTTCACAAAGTGACCGATACAACGAGTACTCGGGTTAAAATAATAGGACCTCGAGGTGATTTGTCCGATTAAAACACTGCAAGGCGGTACTCTAGCATGGCCGCAATCAAAACGACTGAAGGAAATAACAGAAGAAAAGAATAAAATGAGACGCATTTGTAGCAATGAGAAAGAGCAATTGTAACGCATTTGTAGCACAGAGAAAGAGCAAAGTTCAAATAATACAGACATGTTTTATACAAATGATTACAGGATATTTTTTATAGCTTTAAAAAGAAACAATTTCTCCTATACTTTTGCCGATCAGTGAATCAGTCTGTATCTTTAGTTCTGTCTAGCAACATGAGAAAACCCGTTGCGCGATGTTTAGCTGTACGTGTCTGCATCACTAACCGCACGTCGAGGATAAACTTGAGAGAAATGCGCTGTTGGATCATCTGAAATACATCTCTAAAATTAACTTCGCATTTCAGTAGCTTTCTTCCGTTCATGTATATCAACGGATGCTTACACACACACACACACACACACACACACACACGTGCGCGCGCAGGTGTATGTATAATCTAATCTCACATACCGCCTTTATTTATGATCATGTCTCGTCGATTCTCTTGCTTATAGATTTTGGCTCGAAAAAAATACAATATTTTCTAAAGATTTTTCTTTAAGTTGTTCATTACTTTACTCCTGAGTATGTATGTATGTATGTATGTATGTATGTATGTATGTATGTATGTATGTATGTATGCATGTATGTATGCATATATATATATATAGCAATGCACACACATACACACTCATATACACACACACATGCACACACACACACACACATATATGAACACACACAAAGTCTGGTCTACAGGAATATTCTGCTTGACATTTATCCAACTATTCAGTTATTTTCCAAACATTTTCTTTTATTATTTACTTTGGAAAATTGCTTTCCTGTTACACCAAATAATTCAGCTATAGACAAATTATAGTTTTTTTTCAATAGTCAACTGAAAATTGAGAAAAAAAGGAGATATATGACAAATATTATCTAAGCAAAAGTTGATCTATATCACAACAGTGACTAGTTGCATTATTTTTCAACAAATTTTTAAAAATATTTATTTAAGTTTCAAAAATATATAAAAAAGGAGTGGTAATATGCAACTTTGATAAAAAAAAAAATCTTTAACTAAAAAAAGAAAAATTATAAAATTGTTGATTGATTTATTAAATCACATTGTTTGGCAACTGTTTTTGTATAAAAGAAGAGAGAAATATACTTCGGATATACGAGGCAAAAAATACATAAATAATTTTGTCTTTTTCTTTCCCAAAGTCTCTTCAGTGTATGTAATATGTGATTTAATAATACTGTAACGTTGAACTGTAAACTTTAATTTTAACTTATATCTCTATACAATTTGAAAAGAGTAAATAGAATTTTCTAAACATTTGGCAAAAATGAGAAGAAAAATAAATAAACAAATACTTAATAGCTAGACACCCTAGAGTTAAAAAGTAGTTTGTGCAAAACTGAACACAAATGCATGCTAATTACTAATTATTCAAAATAGCTTATAGATATGTCTTTCATCATTGTCACTGAAGTTGGTATGCTTTGTACGGCTTATACGTTGTTATGTTTTAGATTTTATGCTATTACTCTGTTCAGAAAATGACAAACTCTGAATATGTATTATATTTTCAGAATTAGATCAAAGCTTCAAAAGCAGATATATTCGTATCAATGTCCAACAGTAACAGTCCTGTATATATTAGATCTCATGCTACGTTATGTAGGTAAATTCTTAAACGATATCTTTTCTTCTTTGGTTGAAATGGGACTATTTCTTCTGCATTGAAGACTCGCTCAAATGTAAACATTTTCTCTTTCACGCTTGGTTACAGCCTCCAAATATTCATTGAATTGTAACAACTTTTGACTATTCATTGTACACATTAAAGAGGCAAATAACCTTTCCAGTACCATACATAATAGAGAGAACATGGAACGTATTAATTATATAACCTTTAACATGGATTAATTTTGAACTGAGGACCCATTATTAAACATAAACATGAAACTGCAGCCAGTATATTACATAAAATCCCCCCGACCTCACCCCCTCAAAAAAAAAAAGTACTGTATAAGAAAATCCCATACTTAATGGACCTGCAACAGAAAAAGAAGCAAAAGCACAGGCAAGCCTACATGATTTATATAGTAATTTATCAACCAAAGTTCGATACTACTGCATGGCAATTTTGGTAGTTCATACCATATTGACCAAAGGATATGTGAGGAAAACGCTTTGCGGAGAGTCGCCTTATTTATGAATATCATAGACGTAAATGCAAAGGTCGTTGCTTGTATACTTCCAGGCTTTCATACATATATACTTATATATATATATATATATATATATATATACATATAGTTGAAATTTATAGAAAACCAAAAGACAGCGACAGATGTATAAGCAACAAGCAAGTGTATTAGTTTCACTCTTTGGAAGGTGAGAATGTCTTTTACGTTTCGAGCCTATGCTCTTCAACCGAAAGGAACACGAAGAAGTAAACAGAGAGAATAAAAAGAAAAAAACTTGTGGATTTAGAAATCAATAATGGCGACCGGTTGGAAAATGGTAGTTGGACAGGAGGCGTAGAAAGAAGAGGAGATAGTATAATACTAGTGATCATATATATATATATATATATATATATATATATTGGGTTGTCCGGAAAGTTAGTGCAGATTTTTAAAGGAAAGAAAAAGGTCAATAAATACTTGTCATTACCTTTTTAATCAACTAAATATGAACCGTTTTGTTGCACAATGCATCTCCATCTCTCTTTTACCTTGAAAATACACTCTTCCCAGAATTGAGGTTGTTTCATGGCAAATAGGTCGAAAGGTAAGCAGTTAATATCATCTGAGATTCTACAAAGCATTGAAGTATTGTATCATATGTGAACTAAGTTCTTGAACAAGTACACAGCTAAAGTTTAGGATTGAAAGCTTAATAAATACCAGATACTGTTAGAATTCGTGGTCGGAGGTCTGAGCTTACACTGCAAGGATCTACAAGGCGTGGAATCACTGTTACAACGCTGATGTATCTTGCATAATCGAATGTATAGCGAAAACCATGTAAATTTGGATAAATAGTGCAGGACGTATAACTTTGCGCTGCTTGGTCATAAGCGGTGAACTTATCAAACGTGTGGAGTTCAAATAGCAGAGGCTCTGCTAGTGGAGGTAAATGTGTTTTATGTTAATAGAGTCCTCTCTAATGATGCATTTCTCTGTATTTACAATATATTTTGTGTAAATATATTTACACTAAGAGAACGCCCGCACCTAAGGATAGGTTTAAAGAAACATAGCTTAAAAAACGACAGAGAGCACATATAACAATAAATATAAAAGAGTAGGTAGAATAAGATAAAACATCATGAACAGTTACATATAAAAGGCTTGTGCGTAGATAACAGACAACATATATAAGAATGATGTAGTAGACATAAGAGTTGAAAGAACCGTGAAAAGTTGAAGAGATAACGACAGTAATAATAAAACAGTCAGTAGCTTAAAAAAAGATGGGGAATCATGACCATAGTATTTGAACACATATCAATATTTTATGGTAAATGTAGCAAAGTGTAATCTGCCATATTATCAAATACTTCCAGAATGCGAACAGGAGCATACTAATAATTGCTTCAAATTTTAGCACTAAGCCAGCAGTTTCAAGACGAGGGTAAGTCGAGTACATCGACGCCAGTGTTTAACTGGTATCTATTTCACTGACCCAGAAAGGATGAAAGGCACAATCGACCTCAGCGGAATTTGAACTCTGATCGTAAAGCCGGACTAAATGCCGCTAAGCATTTTGCCTGGTATGCAACGGTTCTGCCGGCTCGGCGCTTTCAAAAGTCTTCTAATAATAACTAAGGCTTTTGTTGAAATACGACGAGTAAATTTATATTATTAAAATCTGAAATATACGACTCAGTTCCTATTAATTACAATGCTGGTATTACTTAACTCCTATTAAATATAAAGAAGTTAATGATGGTGCTTCAGTATAACCGCAGTGTAATGACTGAAAACAAATAGAGGAATTGATAATCCAAAGATTAGTTACCTTCTCACAAAAGAACGTATATGGTCCATATTTAGAAATCAGTTTATTTCTTAACACATGTCACAATTACAATTCAAAATTTAAATGCGTTTGTCAGCTAAACTGAAAAACATTTTCTGTGACGATATTCCTGAATTATAAAGCAATATTCCTGAAGTAGAGTGTAATGCACTAAAGCTCTAACTATTGGTTGATGGTACCTGGAAAATGGTGATGACGAGTGTAAATTTAAAAATATGGTTCAATGTTTTTGTTTGACCCAGCCATAAGAAAAATGAAGTTTAAAATATATGATTTATACTACCACAACTACATATTAACAAGGACCACGCATGGTACTATAATAGCAAAACCTCACGCACACATATGCACACAAAACCGCACTATGAGACTACAGCATGCATACAAGTTTCCAAAAAGAATCAACTATTCGAGAAAACAATGCAAGAATTTAAATATTTACGAGTGATTTCGTGCTTTCTTCGTTCTTGATTTTTTTTTCTTACTTGGTTCCGGATTGCGGCCATAAATCAGTGAATTCATATCTATTAAGGTAAGGAATATACACACTGGGATAATCTGGGACAATTTTACTTGTTTGAATGTCGTCTTGGTAATAATATGTGGCCTTCGTAGTCACAGCATAGGGAGTCTACTGATAATGGGCGAACCAATCAAAATAATGCGTAAGACGATACTTTTGAGTAAACAAGATCAGAGAAAGTATAGTTTTAAGAGAATAAGGAGCAAATAGTAACACACAACACTTGTAAGGATGATAACATAGGTACAACGAGATAAAAGAACTAAAGAAAATCATTGATGATAATTATATGAAAGGCTGATGTTGAGATAACAGATAGTAGCTATAACAGATGGTAGCTATAGCTATGATATAAAAAATAACAGGAAAAATGTAAATGATACAATGCGATAAAACACCTGAAAGAAACATTGGTAACGACAATATAAAGGTTTGATCTTGATATTACAAGCAACAGCTTTTGAAACTGTCTCAGAAAGAGATAAGTAAGATAACTGATCAAAGAACGATACATGCTGTAAAGGTAACGAATCGGTAAACAGATATTGCTATTATATTATTTCACGAGTGATATAACAAGATGTAGATTTATGTAGTGCCAGTTTCTTGTGAAATATAACAAGATAGATATTGAAAACATCCAAACCCTTGATGAATAAAATAGACTTATTAAATCAAAAGAGATACTCAAATCTTGTTAGCTACGTAGATTTCTGTTAATTACAAAATGACAATTAGAGATGTATAAAACTAATATTAACTACAAAAATGTTGATAATCATTTATGAAAAGCAATTGCTATGAAATATAAAAATTGATAAAAGATCACCGGATTTTCACGATAAACAGAAAGTAATAATCTTTTCTATTCTAGGTACAAGGCGCGAATTTTTTGGGGAGGGGGCCAGTCGATTAGATCGACCCAAGTACGCAAATGGTACTTAATTTATCGACCCCGAAAGCATGAAGCGCAAACTCGACCTCGGCGGAACTTGAACTCAGAACGTAAAGACGGACGAAGTATCGCTAAGCATTTCGCCCGACATGCCAACGTTTCTGTCAACTTGCAGAAATAGAAAGTAATAATGCGATTAGATCATACGCATACAGATGTCAGTCATATAACATCTATCGCATCTAAACGGAAAGTCTGGCTGAATAATATAGTCTGAAGTCAACAGAAGACATTGGTCCGGCTGCAACGCCTTTGATCATAGCCTGGTTGACGAGTATGAGACGTTTTGGCACAGCAATTTAGGCAGACCCTATATGGCATCACTGAATTGACATCAGCCTCTTAATGTTTCTCTCGTTCTCTTCGTGTCTCTTTCCCCACCTTCTCTCTGTTTATGTGTGTGAGTATATTTATCTTATGTGTATGCGGAGAGAGAGCGTATTTATGTCAATCATGTTTAATTAATTAATTGTAATGTATATCACTCTCCTTTTCCCTCTCTTTCTTTCACCTTTTCTATCTGCATATGTACGTTTCCATCGCACGTAATGTGTGTGTTTGTGTGTGCGTGCGTGTTCTCCTCCACTGCGAAAAACGTCGTAGTGTCACCAAATCAGGCTGAGTGCTCACTCAGCCGTGCCATATTGTCAGCGCCCAAACAGCTGCACAAAATCGTCATATTGTGAGGTTAACTTGCGTTGCGCTTTACTTAAGTTCTAAACCACCATAACAGTCTAGTTTACGACTAACACTATAACACCCCAACTTCCTAACCTTGTAATCTCATTAACAATGCTATCATCTATATTGAGATACCTAACAGGCCTATCACCCTCAAAGTAATATCACCAATAACGTTACCCTTAGTACATTGTCTTGTTGTTGGCACTCCATCGCTTACGACGTCGAGGGTTCCAGTTGATCCGATCAACGGAACAGCCTGCTCGTGAAGTTAACGTGAAAGTGGCTGAGCACTCCACAGACACGTGTGCCCTTAACGTAGTTCTCGTGGACATTCAGCGTGACACAATGTGACAAGGCTGCCCCTTTAAATTACAGGCACAACAGAAACAGGAAGTAAGAGCGAGAGAAAGTTGTGATGAAAGAGTACAGCAGGGTTCTCCACCATCCCCTGCCGGAGCCTCGTGGAGCTTTAGGTGTTTTCGCTCAATAAACACTCACAACGCCCGGTCTGGGAATCGAAACCGCGATCCTACAACCGCGAGTCTGCTGCCCTAACCACTGGGCAATTGCGCCTCCACACTGTCTTGTAGTTATTTAGCAAAACCCAACTCTATTACACGTTGGCAAACCAGGATCAAAGACGTAGGTACCTTAGCTAATGCCCTTTCTTCTCGAAAACTTTCGTCTCATTAAAGCAATTTGATTAATCGTGTGATTAAGGGTGTAATTTCAGCGACAGCCTCGGCATTTAACGGTTCGCCGAATTATAGCATTTGATGTTTAAAGCAACACGAGAAAGCTTTGTAACACATGCTTCTAATTAAATAGTCGAAGGAATAAACGAAATGTTATCGAACATAATACAAGTAGACATGTGATTAAGAAGGGAATCTTGTAACATCTATAATGTTAAAAATGACGCAAATTAAATGTATACCATGTAGTTCTTGTTCACTGCACTATAGAGAGTACCTCTGATAGTCAAACGTTGTTAATGATTATATCTACAAGCAATATTCACTAACAATATAACGGAGAAAATATTCATACTATCGGATATGTGTTACCAATAATTTGGAAACAAAATTTTAATAGTGAACATTTGATAATAACGTGGAGTGCATATATTTCTGGCATTCAGCTTTTATTCAGAATATTCTTATAATTCATCCCTTGTTAACATTAATGTAGAGATTAACAACTAACTCAATAGACTGAAATTTAATACCCGTTGGAATGCATATTTAAAAATACCCAGTTGAGTTTATTTACGACAGCTAACTCTAGTAATATATAACACTTTTTAAACTACAAGTTGTATCTCGTCTGGAAATACCAAAAAGAAAAAACAAAATGCAAAAAAAGATTTAAAAAAAAAAACAATACACAAACAACTGGTTCGTGCTATAAAAGATTTCAAAATTTATATAGCAGCAATAATTGTTTCTAACACCTGTCACATGTTGAATATGTACAGAATTTATATCACCTGATTTATACATCATGCTCACTTTCTAACACACTTCTCTTGTTAATATTCATTTAGTTATATTACATGGAGTATGTGTCTAAGAGAGAACACTTGTTAACAATAAAATGAAGAGAATATTTACAAAATGCCTCATCCCAGTTGTAAACAATAAAACAGAGAAGATATTTATAACACTGAACACATTTCTTAACAAAAAATATGCAGACAAAAAACTCCAACACCCGGATTTGTTAGCATCAGCATGAAGACTACATTTAACATTAGTTCTTGCTACTTGTACCATAGAGACAATGCGGCGAGCTGGCAGAATCTTTTGCACTCTCGACAAAAGTTGTTTAGCGTTCGTGTTGATGCTCTATGTTGAAATTCCTCCGAGGTCGAATTTGCCTTTCAGCCTTTCGGGGTCGATACTATTAGCAACAGTCAAGAACTGGGGCCGATGTTACCGACTACACCTCTCCCCCTAATATTGCCGGCCCTGTGCCAACATTTAGAACGTACCATACCACGGAGAGAACTTCTAACACTGAAAACCTTTTAATAATATGAAGGAATAGTTATAACTTCTATGAGTTAGATTGAATGTAAGATGTAGACTACTTCTCATATTCATTATTATATAAATATATCAACTAGATATAACAAAGCGGTTATTAGTATTTAGAATACCGAACTCCGAAAGAAATCAGATTTAAGTGAAATGAAATAAGACAATCCAAAATCAAACGGTTCGTGCTAGGGATATGTTAAATATTGATAACACCAATATGGAGTCTGCTTATGACACTTGCCATGTGCCGAAGATCACATGGCTAGCTTTAATAAGAACACCAGTTGTACACACCATACAGACTTTATAAAAGCGATCTCTTACTACAATTAACTACAATAATATATGAGTGTTGTTATCATTAAAATGAAGGCCATATATACATATATTAAAAAAAAAAAACTAGCTTTAATCACACTAACATGGTAACTCCAATTCTGTGAGAAATACTAAGCAGTATTTCATTCCGGTCTTGTTAACACTAACGTCGAGAACATAGCTATAATCACACATTATTACTGTTATCAACAGTGAGAAGATTACACCTATAACATCCAGCTGTTGGTTACAATTAGTTGGACATTATAACCTCTGCTCGAGGAATAATAACAACCCATCTTTATAAATACCTTTGATATATTTAAGAAACAGCGTGTGTCAGCTAAATGTATCTTGCTGATCCTTCGCAAGAGTTATAATATTCAGAAATACTGTTAGCAAATATTTACCACAACAAAACTCTAAAGGATGACATAATTTTCATATATGGACCTGCTACGAAAGAATACCATTAAGATCATTTTGAACATGTATCTCTTTAGATATTTTTGATCGACTAGGTTTGGTCTAGTAATACATTTTTTTTTTCATTCCTGCGGTCGTGCAAGGGTTCGCCTTAGAAGGTTTAGGCGAACAAATCGATCCCATTACTCATATGTTAAGCCTGGTACTTATTCTATCGGGCTGTATTGCAGAGTCGGTACGTTACGTGGATGTCAACACACTAACATCAATTGTCAAATGGTGGTGGGTGTGAAAACAGACAAAACGGTAGAGAACCCCATTTACGAACGCAGGCACGCACGCACGCATACATACACACATACAAACACACACACACACACACACAAACACACACACACACACACACACACACACACACACACACACACACACACACACACACACACACACACACACAAACACACACATATATAGATAGATAGACCGACGTACATATATAGGATTCCGCCTGCGAAATTCAATCACAAGGCATTGATCTGATTGGCTCTATAGTAGTACG
Source organism: Octopus bimaculoides (assembly GCF_001194135.2). Lineage (NCBI taxonomy): Eukaryota > Metazoa > Mollusca > Cephalopoda > Octopoda > Octopodidae > Octopus > Octopus bimaculoides. The sequence continues at coordinate 22,642,996 of NC_068992.1, forward strand.
CACATGACCAAGCTTTCATACTGAACCAGAACACGCGTGGCTGCAAAGCAAGCTTCTTAAGATGTGTCTAGTAATAATCATGATCGAATTTAGGTAGAAACCAGCTCCTACCCAACAACAGAAATAGCGCATGAATTAAAATATCTTCCAAGAACCTTATCATAAGTGTATAACATTGTGTTTCTTTTATAACTGACTTCCTGAGAAAAAAAACACCACTTCTAATTTCGATGATGCATTAGAAAGTATGACGACCAGATCTTGATTTCTATAATGTAGGAGAGACAATAACAACCACGTCATCATCTTAATAATACAGCAGAAATACCAACAACTATCTCCTAATATTAATAATGCAGGGACAGTTAAACAAACATCTTATTTCAATATGGCAGAAGAGATAAAAGAATAAATAATCAGCTTCTGATCTCAATAATGGATGTAGAAACAATAACCAGCTCGTGATAAAATATTGCAGTAGCGATTACATCAACTAGGTCCTTATCACAACATTGCAGTAGTTACAATATCAAAGAGTTCATGGTATAAATATAGAGTCAGTAGTATAATTAGCTTGTGCTCATACTTACAATGGGAAGACAACAACTATTTTGTGGGCACAGCAACATTGTAGTGATTATTACAACCATTCTTATCGTAAATATATTCCAAAGACTGTCACATTTATGACATAACTGCAATGGAAAGACTATAAAAACCCATCTTTTAAAGACAATTACATTCATTTTAGGGACAACAGCATCAATTTCGTGACCATAACAACCATCTCTGGTAATACATATACACAGTTGTATATATATTGTATATATGCATAATAATTGAATCAAAATATTGTTAATTTTAACTAGCTGACTGACTTTTGCAATATTATGAGTTATTTTTTTGTTTTTGTTCTTAACGAAAAATAATTCAATTCTTGTATGACAGAAGAGAAAACCCAAATCCCAGTTTGCCGGAGTGAATATCCCGATTTGCAAGCCATATCCTTGCAGTGGAAAAACCAGACCAAGCGATTCCATGAGATTGGTAGACTCTCTCTCGTACGGACACTCATACACACACACACACACGCGCACACACACACACACACACACGCACAATGCCATTGTCTGTGCCTCTTTCTCCAATTCTACACGCACTGGTATATA